>NC_087188.1:7278734-7288734 GCF_035594125.1 Scylla paramamosain
AATAAATACCTTGCGGGGTTAGAGAAGGAAAAATCCGAAGGAAATTTTATAGGAAAGGAAGATAATAGATTAAGTGAGGTGCCCCTATTTCCTGGAGACAAGGAAGTTAATCTCTAACAAACAAATACTGTTAGCAGCGGATCTAAGTCAAAATATTTGTCAAGACGGCGTTTAAAAGTGTGTACGGTGTTGCAATCAATGACGTCTTGAGGAAGCCCATGCCATAGGTTAACCACACGATGGAAAAAAATATTTTTTGATTCATGAGAGTTGAAGGATTTCCCAACAATTTTGCAACCGTTTTGTCGCGTGTAATTTGGAAAAATCTAACGTGAAATATTTACTGCGGTCCATGTTAGCAATGCCTTGGATGATTGTAAACACGCCTCTTAGTCTTCTTTGTGTTAATGGGAATAGGTTTAGTTGTTTAAGACGCTCTTCGTATGATTTGTTTGTTAGGCTTGGTATCATTTTTGTTACTCTACGCTGAACTCGTTCTGATTTATCGATGTCTTTCTGGTAATAAGGGCACCATGGCTGAAATCAACGTCCCAAAATGGGACGAACTACACAAAGTGAGGATTGTATCCTTAGATTTATATTCAAAAGATCTGCTGATTAAGACATTTATTTTGTTTGCCTTCTTTAAGACCTGTGGACATTGTTGGCTAGGTTTTAAGCTACTCGATATTGTAACTCCTAAATGAATTTCGCTGTCTACACTTTTAAGTTGGGTACCGTTTAAAATATACTTTGCGTTCTCGTTTCGATACCCTATGTGAAGCACTTTGCACTTATATGCATTAAAATTCATTTGCCCGGTTTGCCTCCACTCTGACAATTTGTCTAGATTATTCTGCATTTCTAGGGCATGTTCGTTAGAGAATACGGGATTCGCTATTTTGGTGTCATCAGCAAAATTCGATATTATACCGGTAACACCCTCATGTATGTCATTTTATATAAGCAAGGAAGAGAACAGGTCTTAAGACTGATCCTTGTGGCACCCCACTGGTTACGTTAGTCCACTTAGATGCTTTTACATTTATTAGTACTCTTTGTTTACGGTTGTTTAACCAGTTTTGCACCCATCTCAACACGTCGCCTTGGATACCATGCGATTTTAGCTTAATCAGTAAACGTTTGTGGGGGACTTTGTCGAAGGCCTTTTGAAAATCGAGGTATATTATATCTACCGCCTTACTTTCGTCATACTGGTTCAGAATATCGTAGAAGAAATCTAGGAGGTTCGTCAAACAAGAGCGTTTGTTTCAGAAGCCGTGTTGAGTATTCTTAAGTAGTTTATTTTCCTCTAAATGATTAAAAAGTTTGTCTCTTATAAGTGTTTCTAGCATTCTGCATACGACTGAGGTTAAGCTAATTGGCCGGTAATTGCAAGGTAAAGATTTGCTGCCTTCTTTAAAAATCTGAGTTACGTTAGCAAGCTTCCACTCATCAGACACTATACCACACAGCAGGGATTTATTCTTCAATAAAGTCAAAGGTTTAACTAATTCGGATTTCGCTTCTTTTAAGATACGGGATGAGATCGTATCAGGCCCGGGTGTCTTGCTACTTTAGGTTTATCGATACATTTTGACTCGCCTCTTTCTGTTATGGTGACACTACTGAGGCCATTGCTGTTATTATTGCTGGCACCGTAGGGATGTCGCTGAGGTCTTCTACTGTAAAAACTGATGCAAAGAAATTGTAAAAAAATGCTACTAATTTCTTCCTCGTCGTTAGTGAAATCTCCATTCTCATCTATAATTGGTCCAATAGTTGAGGTGATCACTCTCTTTTGCCTGATAAAGCTATGAAATTCCTTTGGGTTCATCTTACTTTGGCTTACAACGTGTAAGTCGGTGGATCTTTTGCCGTGTTTGATGAACCTCTTTGCTTTACGCCTTGACTCTATGAATCTAGTGCGTTCATCGTTATTACTGAAGGATTTTAACCCGTTATGAGCGTCCCTCTTGGTGCACAGGCATTCAGCTGTCTGTGTGTTCCACTACTCAGGCTTAACGTTTTGAGTGGGACGGCGATTTCTCACACGCATTCTTGCACAACCTTTAAGTATTTATCAGTGAGAAGTTTCCAGTGAGCATTAATGTCTGTGGTGGTACGTAAGTAAATCCAGTCGATCTGATTAACTACTGATCTGAGTTTACAAAAATTTGCTTTTCTGTAGTCACATTCTTTTCTTTGCTGTTTTGTCTGGCTCGTCAACCAAGAAATTAATAACAAAGGTGGTTGCGCGGTGGTCGGTATTACTGAACTCACCGACATTCATATTTTCTATTAGTTCATCTTCAGTAGCAAGCACGAGGTCGAGCACGTGGTTCTCGCGTGTCGGGTTTTATACAAATTGAGTAAGTGAGCTTTCTTTTAAGTTATTATACAGATCGTGGCCGTGATGCGAGGTGAGTGGTTCGCCCCACTTCGTCACCGGTAGATTACAGTCACCAAGGATTGCGGCCTCGTGTGCGTCACTTATCTCGCTAATTTGTTCCTAAATTTCGCGGTCAGTTTGGACTGGTTGGGCTGGAGGTCTGTATAAAAGAGCTAATGATAGTTTCGTACCGTAGTTATGTTTTGATAATACAAATAGAATATCTAAGTTTACGACAACGGGTTTTGACAGCAGTACTGGAATGAGATTGGCTTTGATGTGCAATAAGATGCCGCCTACATTTTTTTGTACTCGACTTTTTTCAAATGTGTAACTGGGAATTTTATATTCAGCTAAATAATTCCTGACTTCTGCATTTAGCCATGATTCTGTTACGGCGATTATAGCGTAGATTTCTGAGAACGCTGTTTCCTCTAGATCTGAAAATTTGTTACGAAGGCTACGAGCGTTCACGCAGAAGACCTTGAGTTTGTTGCGAAGAAATGCCTGCGCGTTTAAGTTGGTTACTCTGCACTAGCTTGGTGAGTAATGAGATCCCCGTTTTTTGTACGGAAATCCCTCATTGCGCCATCTAGCAGGCTGTCAAGACGAGCAGCACCCACCTGAGGTGTAAGCCGTCACCTGAAAACAAGGAGGAATCATATTAAAAGTTATCCCACGTGTTTCAAAGTCGACAAGAGGTTGACAAGGCTGGTGGCGATGCCGTGGAAACGGTTGCCAGCCTGCATGCGTGGGATGATGCCTGAAACAATAACTTTGGTAGATTTATCCTTGTAAGTCCTTATCATCTGCTGGTACTTGTCGAGGAGCTCCTCCGATCTGGTCCTCTGCACGTCGTTTGTGCCGACGTGGATGACGTAAGTAGTGTTGGCGGGCGCTCGACTCGCCATCCCTTCCGCGGCAGCAATGACGTCCTGAAGGCCTGCTCAAACAATGGAAATACGTTTCCTGGTCCTGGGAGCCCTGCCACAAAATTCAGTTAGTTGACCCCTCACGATGGAGTCTCCAACATGCCTAACTTCCTGTGTCCGCATCATCTCCCGTATCTGAAAGGATCTGGAAGCGGTTTTGACATGTAGCGATCGGTATGATCCTCCTCCTGGGGGTCACGTTGTTCCTGACGGCACGGAAATCCTCCTGTGTGGGAACAGGAGCATTAGTAGCGTCAGGATCTCTCGGGGCAGGCAGAGAGGTGGCAGGCGCTGTGTCGCTCCCATGTTGAGAAACAAATTCTTGCAGCAATTCCAGTCAGGGCGTCGATACTTTTATGCGCTGCCTCCACGTCCTCTAACATCTTCTTTCTTACCTGGAAAAATGTGCAAACAAGATGATTTTTGTCAGCGAAGGTGGTGGGTCCAAACGTTCCGGAGCAACTCATACAGGTCATCTGCGGTGCCACGGTGAATTTTCTGCCGTAATTTGTAGGGTTATTATTAGTGTAGGGAATTGATAAATGTGTCTGAAAACAGAAATGATGTTAATAATCTTTAATGAAAATAAAAAAAATCTGAGACAAGGGGAAACGTTAATATAAGTTACCTGTAATTCAAAAGGACGTTAGTAATCTGTAATGGAAATAAAATATTACTTAATGTGAAATAAGGGAAACGTTAATGTAAGTTATTTGTAACTTAAAACGGCGCACGTTAAGTGTCTCTAATGGCAGAGAGAAATTATACCTGTTGTCACCTAAGCTGGCGATGTCCCCCCACCCACACCTTTCTGTGACTGGCAGGTGAGGTAGTAGGAGTAGGTCTAACCCAGCACACCTCTCTCTCTCTCTCTCTCTCTCTCTCTCTCTCTCTCTCTCTCTCTCTCTCTCTCTCTCTCTCTCTCTCTCACACACACACACACACACACACACACACACCTACTGGTCCTAATAGAGCTGTTTGTGACAATTCACACAGTGTAATTTAATGTATTAAACGTACTATGTGTGTGTGTGTGTGTGTGTGTGTGTGTGTGTGTGTGTGTGTGTGTGTGTGTGTGTGTGTGTGTGTGTGTGTGTGTGTGATGTTCCTTTCCTTCTGTAGGCCAACTCATGTAACCGACAACATTTAAAAACAACAGGGAGTTCCAAAGTTTACCAGAGAAAGGGATGAATGATTGAGAATACTGGTTAACTCTTGCATTAGAGAGGTGGACAGAATAGCGGTGAGAGAAAGAAGAAAGTCTTGTGCAGCGAGGCCGCGGGAGGAGGTTAGGCATGCAGTTAGCAAGATCAGAAGAGCAGTTAGCATGAAAATAGTGGTAGAAGATAACTAGAGATGCAACACTGCGGCGATGAGAGAGAAGGTCCTCTAGTTAGAGGAGAGGAATTGATGAAACGAAAAGCTTTTGATTCCACCCTATCTAAAAAGAGCGGTATGAGTGGAATCCCCCCAGACATGTGAAGCATACTCCATACATGGACGGATAAGGCCCTTGTACAGAGTTAGCATCTTTAAGGGGGGGGATGAGGAAAACTGACGAACATCTAACTTCATAGAAGCTGTTTTAGCTAGAGATGAGATGTGAAGTTTCCAGTTTAGGTTATAAGAAAAATGACAGACCGAGGATGTTCAGTGTAGAAGAGGTGGACAGTTGAGTGTCATTTAAGAAGAGGGGATAGTTGTCTGGAAGGTTGTGTCGAGTTGATAGATGGAGGAATTGAGTTTTTGAGGCATCGAACAATACCAAGTTTGCTCTGTCCCAATCAAAAATTTTAGAGAGATCAGAAGTCAGGCGTTCTGTGGTTTCCCTGCGTGAAATGTTTACTTCCTGAAGGGTTGGACGTCTATGAAAAGACGTGGAAAATTGCAAGGTGGTATCATAAGCGTATGAGTGGATAGGACAAGAAGTTTGGTTTAAAAGATCATTGATGAATAATAGGAAGAGAGTTGGTAACAGAACAGAATCCTGAGGAACACCACTGTTAATAAATTTAGGAGAACAGTGACCGTCTACCACAGCAGCAATAGAACGGTCAGAAAGGAAGCTTGAGATGAAGTTACAGAGAGAAGGACAGAAGCCGTAGGAGGGTAGTTTGGAAATCAAAGCTTTGTGCCAGATTCTATCAAAAGCTTTTGATATGTCTAAGGCAACAGCAAAAATTTTGCCAAAATCTCTAAAAGAGGATGACCAAGACTCAGTAAGAAAAGCCAGAAGATCACCAGTAGAGCGGCCTTGACGGAACCCATACTGGCGATCAGATAGAAGGTTGTGAAGTGATAGGTGTTTAAGAATATTCCTGTTGAGGATAGATTAAAAAACTTTAGATAGGCAGGAAATTAAAGCCATAGGACGGTAGTTTGAGGGATTAGAACGGTCACCCTTTTTAGGAACAGGCTGAATGAAGGCAAACTTCTAGCAAGACAGACAGAGCTGAAAGAGTTTGACTAGGCAAGGTGCAAACATGGAGGCGCAATTTCGGAGAATAATAGGAGGGACCCCATCAGGTCCATAAGCCTTCCGAAGGTTTAGGCCAGCGAGGGCATGGAAAACATCACTGCGAAGAATTTTAATAGGTAGCATGAAGTAGTCAGAGGGTGGAAGAGAGGGAGGAACAAGCCCTGAATCGTCCAAGGTAGAGTTTTTAGCAAAGAAGAGTTCAGGTTTAGAGATAGATGTGATAGCAGTGGTGCCATCTGGCTGAAATAAAGAAGGGAAAGAAGAAGAAGACGCAAAGTTATTGGAGATTTTTTGGCTAGATGCCAGAAATCACGAGGGGAGTTAGATCTTGACAGATATCTATGTATGAATGTATGCACGAATGTATACAGATTTTAGAAGACAGAAAGATAAGCGAAGGTAAAAAAAGAGAAAAGACATTTTTTCCTGGCCACGAGAAATTTATTAATAGTCATGTGTGGCCAGGGGGAGAGCTGTCCAGGGTAGATTTGGTCGTCATCAAGTTTGGCCAGGATAAATTTGGTCTGGGTAGGTTTGGTCGTCGTCAGGATTGTCCAGGGTAGGTTTGGTTCATCATCAGGTGTGGCCAGGATAGGTTTGGCCTCCGTTTAGTCATCATCAGGTGTGGTCAGGGAAGATTTGGCCTACGTTTAGTCATCATCAGGTTTTGTCATCATCAGGTGTGGCCAGGGGTGATTTGGCCAGGATAAGTCAGGTGATGGGGGCAGCAGTCTCAGTCAGCGGGGCCTGGTTCCCTCATCATATATATATATATATATATATATATATATATATATATATATATATATATATATATATATATATATATATATATATATATATATATATATATATATATATATATATATATATATATATATATATATATATATATATATATATATATATATATATATATATATATATATATATATATATATATATATATATATATATATATATATATATATATATATATATATATATATATATATATATATATATATAACTAAAGGAGGAGTACAATACAGCATTTAAGCAGGAAGTGAGCCAAGCTTTGGCAGAAAGGGAAGACGTCATTTGGGAAGAGATCTCAGAAACGGTGAGAGAGAAAACCGTACATATACTTGGGATGACATCAGGACGAAGAAAAGACAAGGAAACCTGGTGGTGGAATGAGGAAGTGCAGGATAGCATAAAGAGGAAGAGGCTGACAAAACGAAACTGGGACAGACATAGTGATGAAGGAAGTCTTCAGGAATACAAGGAAATGTGTAGTATAGCGAAGAAGGAAGTGGCAAAGGCGAAGGAAAAGGCATATGAAGAGTTATATGAGAAGTTAGATACTGAGGAAGGGGAGAAAGACCTCTACCGACTGGCCAGACAGAGAGACAGGGATGGGAGGAATGTGCAGCATGTTAAAATGATAAAGGATGCAGACAGAAATATACTGACAAGGGAAGAGAATATATTAAAAAGATGGAAGGAGTATTTTGAGGATCTGGCGAACATCGAAAATGAAAGGGAAAGAAGGTTAGAGGAGATGCAAGAGTTAAATCCGGAAGTGCTAAGGATCAGTAGAGAAGAGGTGAGGAGGATGAAGGGAGGTAAAGCAGTAAGCCCAGATAAGATACCAGTGGAAGCATGGAGGAGTTCAGGAGAGATGGCAGAGGGTTGGCTGACTAGACAGTTCAACGGGATCTTGCAAGGCGAGAGGATGCCAGATGAGTGGAGAAAAAGTGTGCTGGTGCCAGTTTTTAAGAACAAGGGAGATGTGCAAAGCTGCAGTAACTATACAGGAATTAAGCTGTTGAGTCATGCAATGAAGACATGGGAAAGAGTCGTGGAAATGAGATTGTGAAGGGTGGTGAGGATCAGTGATGAGCAGGTAGGTCACCTTGACCCCAGATCTCTGACCGAAGGAGAGAAGCTGCATGGCTGCCGCGACACACCAGTAGACAGCCGAACGTGGATGCGTAATACACACACACACACACACACACACACACACACACACACACACACACACACACACACACACACACACACACACACACACACACACACAAACACACACACGTCCTCCAGTACATCCAGCAAAAAAGAAAAGAAAAAAAAATCAACAAATCTTAAAATAATATTTATGACTGAACATTATGATGATGGAAATAATTTTATTCTTTGGTGTCAGCATCGCGGCCTGTGCTTGCTGGCGGTGGTGATGGCGGCGGCGTGTGTCACCTCCAGTGACGCGGGCCGCACCTGCAACACCCAGTGTGAACACCCTCTGGGACCCCCTGGCCACTATATATGCTGTGACGGTGAGTACAAGTTATCGCTCGTCTGTCAGGACAGCGAGGACACACAGGTGATGGGGCAGCCTTCATCTTTACGAACACACTGTCCTACTTGCATCTCTGACTTTGCATTACTTAGTGCAGCAGGGGAATCACGATTAAAAGGAGACGCCATAAGGGACGAAGATAAAGGAAGCGCGTCTGAAAACTGTTTTGTCTCTTTCCGCTCCTCAACAGAAAACGAATGGACGTGTCTAGCGGACCCCGCCTGTGATGCCCTTGATAGCCTAGGCCGTGCAAGCACACATGATTATCAACTCTGTCTCCTGTGATGCACAGTCTTCATTAAACTATCACTAAGAGTACGAAAACTCCAATAACTTTCATGGGAGCATATCAAACTACAATTACAATAATGAAAACGCCATTGAAGTCTTAAACAGCCTCCATAAAAACCCTTGAAATCTCCACTGACTCCCATGAGAGTCTGTTAAGCTTTCCAGTTATGAATACTCCCTTGAAATTTACAAGAATTTGTGCAAGAGCGTGCTAAAATGAGTAGAATCACGATACCGCACTAGAACATATCATTGACTCCCATCAGTGTATATTAAAGTGTTTGATAATGAAAACGCCATTGAAAACTCTCATATTGTTCAGAACACAACCTGATGGAAGTAATGACATGAGATGTTCAAACGATTTAGAATACGGTCTTCAGTGGAGAGTTCCTGAGAAGTGGCCGTCACCAGGCGGCACCAGTGAGCCACAAGTTACAATTTCAATTTTTCTATTTATTCATTTTTAATGGAACCACTCCACATACATATTAATGCATTTAATGTATTGAGAAATTTCACCATTTCTTCTGAGTAGTAACACAGGTTAAACTGAACAGCAGCCATGAGAACCAACAGTAGAGTTGCTTTTCTGACTCGTATGGAATATTAGCGATTTTAGGTCGTATGTACACTCTACATATGAAACGTATTAATGGAGACACCATAAATCACAGGCAATATGTGTGTGCCAATGAAAACACTAGATAGCACAGAGCAACTTAGAAATATAAGAAAAAAAATCTTTAATAGGAAATCGGCAACTCGAGTGACTTGGCGAAACAACACGTGTTCTGCAGCCCGCTGGCGGTGTGACAGCACGGCCTAGCCCAGCCCTTGACACGGCCTGCAGAACCTTCAACGTAACCCACCTGGAGCAGTGGCAACAACACAGTCGTCCTCCGTGAAGTGGCTGTGACACACACGGCCGGCTGCCACTGGACGCCACTGTCTCTCCTAACAGCAGCTATGCACCGCTTCGTCAGCTCAGCATCACGAAGGAATTTACAGCCACCACCTCTACTTGAGCAAAGAGGTGCACAGCACGCTGATGGCACGGCAGCAAATCTTCGTGACATCTGGGAGGAGAAGTTTGTTATTGCGATCACTCTCGTCATGACAGTGGCTTCTGGGAGAGTGGATTCTGACAGAATCGCTGCATAAGATTACTGTATCCATTTATCCCGAAGTCACTGAGTACGTTTTACCACATTAAGTAGTACCACGGTATTTCTTATATCTTTGAGTGTGTAAATAAAATAGTTTATAGACTTGTACTGTGCTGTGCTGTGCTGTGCTGTATTTAAAAAAAAACTGGTGACTATACCTGCCGATGTCAATAGAATATGAATTTTTACTATTTCTTTCTCGAAATTATCAAGGCAAAATAAGAGCATTTCTATGAATAATTCCGTAAAAAGTATACTGATAAATGCTGAATCAACTTGTATGCACATGGAAATTACAATAACAAGATTTTAGAACACGTGAGTGAAATGTGTGGCTCAGCTGAGACATTAATGGCTCACCTGACACATTAATGGCTCAGCTGAGACATT
>NC_087188.1:7291234-7346234 GCF_035594125.1 Scylla paramamosain
TATAGTGACTTTTGGGACACCCTGCACATTCACTTTCTATACATTCATCTAATCGTCTTTTAAAGCTCAATATTGACTTTGTGCTTGCAACCTGATTACTGATTTTTTTTTTTCAGTCATCTACTACTGCAGCTATTAGAAAAACCAAACACACACACACACACACACACACACACACACACACACACACACACACACACACACACACACACACACACACACACACACACATACGTCTTCCAATACATGTAACACAGAAAACTTCAGCAAGTCTTAAAAATACAGTCATTGACTAAATACTCTGATGATGGTAATATTTTTTTTTGTCAGCATCGCGGCCTGTCCTTGCTGTTGGTGGTGATGGTGGCGGTATGTGTCACCACTATTCATGCCAGCAGTCATTGCCGGACCCATTGCCCACACCCTAGCAAACCACCTGGCCACTACCTGTGCTGTGACCGTGAGTATAGCAGTAATAGCAACAGTGTGTTAGGTCGGCGGGAACATGGAAGTAATGGGTGGAGGCTACATCTCTGACTGCAATACTTAGTTCAGCAAGGAAGTCAAAAACAAAAGGAGACCCCAAAAGGGACGAAGAAAAGGGAAGCGCGTCAGAAAATAAAGCTACTGAGGCAACTTAGTCCTTTAAGGGTAACTCAGTGCGCGTGGGGCATGCGCAGTAGGAATTACTTTACGCAACAAGACGCCTGCAAGTTTGTTACTGTTTGTTCTTCCTTTATGTGATTTTCGCCTTCTTTGCTATCCTACATAATTAAGTTTGTTTATCTTATTAACTTGAATTAACTGTCACAGCAGCACATCAAAACAGCTTCCCACAGCCTCCTCAGCATCAATACGTGCGCTACCCCTTCCTTCTTCACGTTCTTCTCATGCTGACGTTCGTTATGGAAAGAAGTAGTTTCAATTTCTAATGGTCCTTGGATTAATACTTTGTCTCTTTTTTTCTTCTCAACAGAAAATCCCGGCACGTGTCCAAACCCTCCCAGCTGCGACACCTCCTCACGGGTAAGCACGCACTGGTACACTCAGCCTGCCATGCTGCATAGTCTTTATGAGTCATCACTACAATTACGAGAACACTCCAATAACTTCATGAAAGCCTCTCAAACTTTTACTAGAGTCATGAAAGCACCTTGGAAAACCAGATAACTTCATTGAGTTTATTAAATTATGACTAGAATTATCAAGGTTGCCTTGAAAACCCCTATAACTTGCATAAGACCCTGGTAAACAGCCAGGGTAGGAAGACTTTTGAAAACTGTAATAACTTTCACAAGGGCCTGTCACAATACAATTATCTGGGAATGAAGTTTTGAGGGTCGTTTCTGACTGTTTGGGGACTACCACCACAGTGGGACTTTTTTCTTTCTTCTAATTTTGCTGGCCATGGCCGGTGCCTCTTCAACATAAAATTGTCTTCTTCTAATGTCTCTCTCTCCTACAGAAATGCTTCTTCGACCAAGATTGCTTACCACACCAAAAATGTTGCTCTAATCCATGTGGCGGGAAAAGGTGCACAAATGTTCGTAGATATGGGTCCCACTAACCACCAACACTACCACCACAACCACCACCACCACCACCACCACCTCCACCACGCTGACCAGAGAAGGAACCTGAATCTGATGTTAATTGTTGCTAATTGTTGCTAATTGGTGTTGTTAAAGAATTATGAATTAAAGCATTGGTTAAAATATCTGTAACTCGTTTTGTATGCCTTTCGAGACTTTTCTTTTCAGTGTAAGAGAGACACTGACCAAGGGCAACAAAAATTATGAATAAAAAAAATGGCCCACTTATTGCCAGTTCCCATACAGAATCGGTTGAAAGACAGAGGATAAGTATTATGAAACCTCCCTTTTGAAAAAGTCCAACTCATAGGAAGTGGAAATATAGAAGCAGCAAGGAGTTCCAGAGTTTGCCAAAGAAAAGGATGAATGGCTGAGAATACTGGTTAATTCTTCAACAAAATATATATGAGAGAAAGAAGAAAGTGTTGTGCAGCGAGGCAGCGGGAGGAGGGGAGGCATGCAGTTAGCAAGATCAGAAGAGCAGTTAGCGTGAAAATAGAGGTAGAAGATAGCAAGAGATGCAACACTGTGACGATGAGAAAAAGGCTGAAGACAGTCAGTTAGAGGAGAGGAGTCGATGAGACGAAAAGCTTTTGATTCCACCCTGTCTAAAAGAGCGGTATGAGTGGAACCCCCCAGACATGTGAAGCATACTCCATACATGGATGGATAAGGCTCTTGTACAGAGCTGGGTGGGTGAGAAAAACTGGCGGAGACGATTCATATCAGTGTGTGTGTGTGTGTGTGTGTGTGTGTGTGTGTGTGTGTGTGTGTGTGTGTGTTGTCAGAGATATAAGTCCATGAACAAAACACACACATTTTCAAGAGTGCTGGTATAATTTTAGTAATAGTTTAACGGTTATAGTTGTAATTCAGCACGTTTTTTTATGAATTCAGGGATAATCTAACTACACTGCACCATTTATGAGAAAACAACCACAAGAATACGACCAACCATCACGGTTGCTTTAGGAGTCGTGGGCATTGCGGAGTGCAGGAAGTTACAACATGGTAACAACATGGTACAACATTTTATCCTGATTATCGATACAGTTTTTGTGAAGCTCAACATGATATATATATATATATATATATATATATATATATATATATATATATATATATATATATATATATATATATATATATATATATATATATATATATATATATATATCAAAAAGGAAGTTGTAAATCACCACTAGTCGTTTGCCCATTACAATTATGTATTTATTTATTGTCACACTCGTTTTCTCCTGGTTGTGTTAATTACTTTCTACTTAAACTTTCAATCCAGTTCACTACTAGAATTCCCAGACGCATGGAGTCTTCATTTGTCAGTGAAGACTCCATGCGTTTGGGAATTCTAGTAGTGAATTGGGATTCAAAGTTTAAGTAGAAAGTAATTGACACAACTAGGAAAAAACGAGTGTGAGGAAAAAAGACGTACCTTAGTATTGTTCAATGCCTCAAAAACTCATTTCCTTCATCTATCAACTCAACACAACCTTCCGGATAACTATGCCCTCTTCTTCAATGACACTCAACTGTCCCTCTCTTATACACTGAACACCCTCCGTTTGTCCTTTACTTATAATCTAAAGTAGAAACTTCACATCTTATCTCTATCTAAACTTGTTTTATTTGCTGGTCAGAGGATTTATACAGCACAGGTAAATTTAGCTTGAGAGTGACTCTGTAGTCGTAGCAAGATGGTGGAGAGTTCAGAAAATTCAAGAAAAAGCTAAGTCGTTGCGCACATAAACGCAAAATCTAGATTTGGATTGAAAATGAGAATAGAGAAAGTAGGAGGGAACAGAAAAGGGGCTACTGTCAATTGCCTCAGGCACCTGCGTTTCGGTGAGGAAAAGAAAATGAGGTTTAGTAGAGGAGAGGTGGTGTTCCACAGATTGAAAATTATATCTAAGGCCGCGAATGTTGTAGAAGTTAATGAAGAAAAAGTTGAAGAGGGTGTAAAAAAACTTAGGGTCGATACCAAAAAAGCATTCCGACCTGGGAACATTTGTGGTCCCCTTCCCCGATGGGTACTCCTAGGTTGGTGTAGGAGTCACCATAATAAGTCTTGAATTTTGAGTTAAATGTGTGCGTGTATTGGTGCACGTAGAGTTGTGTGAAGGTAGAGGGCGGGCCATGACTGCCCCTTGTTGTGAGACACAAAGGGAAACGTTCAGTGAGGTCACAACTGGGTCACTGTAAAGTTCACAACACCTATCCAGCATCAGTCCAGCACCAATCCAGCACCAATCCAGTACAAACCGGTCCAGTGGTGAAGACCTCACTGTTAGTAATCATTGCTTCGGCAGGTGTTTACCGCCTTCTCCGTATTAGTTCTTGCCAAATCTCCGTTTGATCAGTAGTTATTGAGAAGTCACATGTGAGACGCTCCTACAGTTAATGGAAGTTACCACTGGATTTCATTCAGCGGAGGTGAAAAAAAAGGCCCGTGTCACATGAAACCGAGAGTTGCGTTATCACGTGGTGAGATTGGTTGCGATCGCCGCTCATGTGTAAGGCTGGCCACCTCAACACAACTTACATCCATTACACTTCCTAATTCCTGTTCCTCTCTTGATGACATGCACACAGAACACGCACGTAACTCAAGTCTTTATAGTTATGTAGTACAGTACATAGTAATTGCAATGTCCATTAGGCCTTGAAATAATAGTTTCTCTTTTTTTCTTCTCAACAGAACACCGAGGCACGTGTCCACCTGTTCCTCACTGCCCCCCCTACCCAAGGGTAAGCACACACAAGCCAACTCTGTCTGCTACGATGTAATCTATATTAAGCTAGCATTAGAATTAAGAAAACCCATTAAAAACTTTAATAGCTTCCATGAGATCTTAAACTATCATTAGAATCATGAAAAGACCTCTAAATATCCCAATAATTTCCATAAGAGTCTCCCAGACTGTTCACTTAGGAACTTAGGAAGTTGATATATATTGCATGATATTCTACAACCTTAATTCTATCTGATAAGTAAGTATTAACTTCGGGAGAAGAGGCTATATATATATATATATATATATATATATATATATATATATATATATATATATATATATATATATATATATATATATATATATATATATATATATATATATATATATATATATATATACGAGTATATATATATATGATGGAAACTCCCTTGGAGACCATGAAAACTCCACGAGAGAGAGGTAAAATTTCGCTGGAATTACGAAAACAATCTTTTTTTTTTTTTTTTTTTGAAAGCTCCCATATCTTTCAGTGCATAGTTTGATCAATTAATAGATACAGGGATTCCAAACGTTCAAGAATAGTCCCCAATTATGGCTTGTAAAATTTGTCTCTCCCACAGAAATGTTTCTACGATCCAGAGTGCGGCCTGAACGAGAAATGCTGCAACACTCCCTGTGGTGGGAAAAGGTGCATATCTATTCCCTACAGCGGCAAGTAACACCACCACCACCACCACCACCACTGACTAGAGAAAGAACCTCGGTGTATTGGTAGTTGTTGTTACTTGAGTTTGTCAGATGATTGTGAAATAAATGGTTTGTTGAATATACTTGTAATTTGGTCTGTATGCCTTTAATGATTTCACTGATGCACAAATGCTTCATAGAAATTCATGATCAAATAAACCGATCACACAAAAATATGTTACTTAATATGGACCAGTCACGCTTACATAAATGAGCTGGTGAAATTCAGGAGGGAGAGAGAGAGAGAGAGAGAGAGAGAGAGAGAGAGAGAGAGAGAGAGAGAGAGAGAGAGAGAGAGAGAGAGAGAGAGAGAACAGGAAAACGATTTCACACATGCGCATGGGACCTTCCCGGGAAAGGATGCTCCACATAAAAGAAGCGGGAGACAGACGAGCAGCAGCACTTCCCCTCAGCTCCTTCCCTCCCTCTCGCTTACAAATCATGGTGAGTGACATGCAAGTGATCCACGTCTGTAGTACGGGACACGCACAAACCCAAAACGATGATGCAGCTCTGACGCTTGGTTCTTGTGCCTGGTTTTGACTGTTGTTTATCTTTCTGTCTGAATCTTTGTTAACGGCTGACTCTTTGTGTATTGATTTTTTTCTCTGTGTGTCAAGTTATTGTGGAGTTCTGAAAAACAGTTCTTTTTTTTTCAATATAAAGGGTACACTGACCAAGGACAGCAAAAAGTTTGAGGAAAAGAAAAAAAAATACACTAGAATGTCAGTTCCCAAAGAGGTTCCAAATAGAAACCTCCCCCTTGAAAGAGTTCAAGTCATAGGAAGGAGGATATACAGAAGCAGGTAGGGAGCTCTATAGTTTACCAGAGAAACAGACGAATGATTGAGAATACTAGTTAAATCTTGCATTAGAGAGATGAACAGAAAAAGAGACACAAAGGGAGACATTCATTGAGGTCACAGTTGAGTCACTGGAAAGTTCATAGCATTCCCTGACCCAGTACGAAACCAGGCCAATGCTTGAGACCTCGCTAGGAGTAATCATCGTTTCGGCAGGTGTCTACTGCCTCCTCTATTTTTTGGGTTTTCAAAGGCATGTTCTTTAGCCGAGCGATGATCTAGCATATTTTAATGGCTCACATTGGTTTTCAAAGATATTTTCTTTATTCTAGTTGGAATGTAACAGATTCCATTGGAAGTTGTCTAGGTTTTCAAAGCTTTTTTTTTTTTTTTTTTTTTTTTTTTTTTATATATTTTAGTGAGCAAACTGTGCTGCCATTTATTGTATCGTTGCGACAGCCCACATAGTTCAGGAGATATGAGCTTAGGGTAGCGTCATGCCAAGCCGCACTGGTTGGGCTTGGCTTGGCTGGACTGTTCATTCAAAAGATCCACCAACCTGAACACCGCCTCGCTCGAGTGTGTGTGTGTGTGTGTGTGTGTGTGTGTGTGCGTGTAGAGTGGGCAGCACACTCAGCTCACAACCGAGGAGGCCCGGGTTCGAATCTCGGGCGTGGCGAGGAGGATGGCTGAGTTTCTTAATGTGTAGCCCCTGTTCACCTAGCAGCAAGCGGGTACGGGATGTAAGGCGAGGGGTTGTGACTTCGCTGTCCTGGTATGTGGCGCGAGAGCAGTCTCAGTCCTACCCGAAACACACATAAGGGTTGGTGGAGCTCTTCATTTCTGGCAGAACAGTCCACTTAGGTGACTTATCTCAAAACCCGTTGTGGAACTCCACGTTGGGCAGTCATTCATAGGTGGATGCTCCGGCAGGCCCCTGTGCCCCCCCAGCATCTCCTGGTCGTCTTGGAGCTCCCGTGCCACCGCATTCGAAGCTCAGGGCGTCAAAACGGTGAGAATGAGGATAGCGCACGCCCATCTTCACCCTAATTAACTGTGCAGGTCTCTTCACTCTGTGAGGACGTTGTCGTCGACATTGATGGACTACCAGAAGAGAAGAGAAAGAGTATATATATATATATATATATATATATATATATATATATATATATATATATATATATATATATATATATATATATATATATATATATATATATGTATATTGTTACAACTAGCTTCAGTCCCCTTCACAGCTGCCACTACACTTGGGTCAGCCTTCCCTTGTGCTAGGGGCACAAGTCACTGAAGGATTGTCCAGGTGCTAAGGGAAACAGTAAGCACTACGTAGGGCGGCTCCAGAATATTAAAAGAATCCGCGATACAGACCGTGACTGGCTGCCCCATGGGTCAGGCTGTGACTCCTGCATGCCCCGCCCCCGTCGCCCCGCCTCGACCCGCTACCCTCGTCCCCCGCCGTGTCCACCCAACCCCTGCCTAGAGGCATCGAGTTGTGAGTCTTAACAACGTCCATGACCATCACTTCTGGCGTCCGTGGTGGTGGTGGTGGCGGTGGGGGAGGCGATGGTGGTGGTGGTAATGGCGGGGAGTGTGGTAAAAGCCATGGGGGTGGTGGGAAAAAAATATAAAAAATGGTGTCAGGCTTCTTTAGATTGCATGCTTATCTTTCAATCTGAAGGGAGTGGTGAAGGGGTTGTAATGATCCACTCCCTTGCGATGAACTACTACTACTACTACGTACTACTATCCACGTCCAACAAAGATATTATTCACTCTTGCCAGTGAACAGCACATTTACAATCTCCCAAAAGACAAGCCCACACCTCTGATACAGCTAGTGGAGCCTGGGGAGAGGGTAGACAGCTGTAATTTACTTATTAAAATTATTGAGAATGATGTTTTCCATGCCCTCGCTGGCCTAAACCCTCGGAAGGCTTATGGACCTGATGGGGTCCCTCCTATTGTTCCCCAAAACTGTGCCTCCGTGCTTGCACATTGCCTAGTCAAACTCTTTCAGCTCTCTTTCCTTCTTGCTAGAAGTTTGCTTGCATTCAGCCTGTTCCTAAAAGGGGTGACCGTTCTAATCCCTCAAACTACAGTCCTGCCTATCTAAAGTTTTTGAATCTATCCTCAACAGGAAGATTCTTAAACATCTATCACTTCACAACCTTCTATCTGATCGCCAGTATGGGTTCCGTCAAGGCCGCTCTACTGGTGATCTTCTGGCTTTCCTTACTGAGTCTTGGTCATCCTCTTTTAGAGATTTTGGTGAAACTTTTGCTGTTGCCTTAGACATATCAAAAGCCTTTGATAGAGTCTGGCACAAAGCTTTGATTTCCAAATTACTCTTCTCTCTGTAACTTCATCTCAAGTTTCCTTTCTGACTGTTCTATTGCTGCTGTGGTAGACGGTCACTGTTCTTCTCCTAAATCTATTACCAGTGGTGTTCCTTAGGGTTCTGTCCTGTCACCTACTATCTTCCTATTATTCATCAATGATCTTCTAAACCAAACTTCTTGTCCTATCCACTCCTACGCTGATGATACCACCCTGCACTTTTCCACGTCTTTTCATAGACGTCCAACCCTTCAGGAAGTAAACATTTCACGCAAGGAAGCCACAGAACGCCTGACTTCCGATCTCTCTAAAATTTCTGATTGGGACAGAGCAAACTTGTTATTGTTCGATGCCTCAAAAACTCAATTCCTCCATCTATCAACTCGACACAACCTTCCCGACAACTATCCCCTCTTCTTAAATGACACTCAACTGTCCCCTCTTCTACACTGAACATCCTCGGTCTGTCCTTTTCTTATAATCTAAATTGGAAACTTCGCATCTCATCTCTACCTAAAATAGCTTCTATGAATTTAGGCGTTCTGAGACGTCTCCGCCAGTTTTCTCAATCCCCCCCCCCCCAAGCTGCTAACTCTGTACAAGGGCCTCATCCTCCCAAGAATGGAGTATGCTTCACATGTTTGGGGGAGGTTCCAATCATACCGCTCTCTTAGACAGGGTGGAATCAAAAGCTTTTCGTCTCATCAGCTCCTCTCCTCTAACTGACTGTCTTCACCCTCTCTCATCGCCGCAATGTTGCATCTCTTGCTGTCTTCTACCATTCTACCACTATTTTCATGCTAACTGCTCTTCTGATCTTGCTAACTGCTTGCCTCCCCTCCTCCCACGGCCTCGCTGCACAAGACTTTCTTCTTTCTCTCACCCCTATTCTGTTCACCTCTCTAATAAAAGAGTTAACCAGTATTCTCAATCATTCATCCTTTTCTCTGGTAAACTCTGAAACTCCCTGATTGCTTCTGTATTTCCACCTAAGTATGACTTGAACTCCTTCAATAGGGAGGTTTAAAGACACTTATCCTTCAATATTTGACTACCGCTTCTGACCCTATTCGGCGACCGGCATCTCAGTGGGCTTTTTTTTTTTTTTTTTATTATTAGATTTTTGTTGTCCTTGGCCTTGTCCCTCCTACATTAAAAAAAAAAAAAATCTAGCTGAATATTATACAAATCCTCTGGTCTGTCCCACTCACGGCTGTGAGACCCCAGACCAGTAGCATTTAACAAGCACGCTACGCTCACGACGCCCAGACACACACACACACACACACACACACACAAGACACACACAAGACACTGCACGTAGGCAGAAAGGAGAAGACACGAGCCTTCTCCCGCTAGTACTCTGTATTAATACACAATGGACGTCAGGACACGCCAAAAACTATGCACGAGACCCCAGCTCAGCACACAGAAGTAGCAGAATGTGGCCAATTACTTCAGACATTTAAATCCTTCAATCAATATCTGGATCCGCCCAGATCCTGGCCTCCCATATGGCCTAGATAGTATACATTATAACAAAGCTTCACACAGTGGTCCCCACCCGTAGGTATAAAATAATATGCTCTCCCTATACAAGTCTTAGTACCCCTCTGCCTCTGTCTATGACATGTCTGTTCTCTGTGATATCCAGTCTGCTACTGACTAAGCTGGTGAGAAAAGCCGTGTGTGTGTGTGTGTGTGTGTGTGTGTGTGTGTGTGTGTGTGTGTGTGTGTAATCCTGAACAGGATCTGAGTGTGTGTTGATGGTAAAGAGTCACAATTTGCATGAACATTCAATGAATGTCATTTTGACTCATTCACAGTTTACTGAGCTGCATCACTGCCACTCCCTCTTGACGCGCCTGTCCGTCTCTACTCACCCGTGCCACGGCCGCCAGGAACATTTTTTTTTTTCTTTATTCTTCCATTACTGAAGATTTGGTGTTATACTTATAGGTCAAGGTCTTTTCTTTTCAATAAAACGTGTCTGAGAACAGAAATGTTCATATTTCCGGCTGAGATTGATATGATGATATGCTCACCACCACCAAACTTACAGGGATGAACCTTGCTGCAGTTCTTCTCCTTTTTCTTTTTTCTTTTTTTTTTTGGTATGTGTGTGTGCTTATTATTATTATTGTTATTATTATTATTATTATTATTATTATTATTATCATTAATATTAATATATATGCAATTTTATTTATTTCATCTTATTTTATTTATATAATTAATTAACTTATTGATTTATTTATTGTGTGTGTGTGTGTGTGTGTGTGTGTGTGTGTGTGTGTGTGTGTGTGGTGAGTATCACGTGTGCAGAGTCGCACAGAGGCTTCAGATTGACCAAAGCGAGTACTCAGCTCCGCCCAACCCGCGGTTCCAGACACTCCAAATCTTAGTTAGCTTTGCCCCACATTCACCTTGGCTCCAAGACCACCCTTGCCCCTCCTCGGTTCTGTAGTGCTCAAAACGCCACCGCCTGCTGCCTGCGCTCCCTTTTACTTTCCCGCTTTCTCTCGCATTTTCTGTCCCTTCCTGGCAATGCGTAATTTCAGCGCGGTCTGTTTGCTGTTGTCACGCCGTCTAGGTTCAAAAGAAAAGGCAGAAGGCCTCTTGAACTTTCTGCTTGTTTAGTCTTCCTGTAAAATCCCCCGAGGGAGCCTGAAGTGAGTCCCACCCTGCCCTAGCTTACCCAGGCCCCGCCCCGCACCGGTCTCCCTCTTCTCACGTACACCCCCAGTCTGCAGGGTTCACCTGTACTGTTTCTGTGAAGTTGTTTTCTTGAGCTTGGTGACTCATGTGTGAAGGTTGTGGCGGTGGTGGGGCGGCGGCAGCGGTGGTGGCTGCAGGGATTGTGGTGGAGGTGGTGGTGGTGGTAGTGGTGGAAGCATTATTATTATTATTATTATTATTATTATTATTATTATTATTATTATTATTATTATTATTATCATTGTTATTATTATTATCATTATTATTACTATTGTTATTATTATCATTATTATTATTACCATCATTACTGTTGTTATTATTATTATTATTATTATTATTATTATTATTATTAGTAGTAGTAGTAGTAGTAGTAGTAGTAGTAGTAGTAGTAGTAGTAGTAGTAGTAGTAGTAGTAGTAGTAGTAGTAGAAGCAGCAGCAGCAGCAGTAATACTAGCAGTAGTACACATTGTATAGTATAATTTGTATTAATAGTGGTATTATTGTTACAAATAGTTCTATTACTACTACTGCTGCTGCCGCTGCTGCTGCTGCTGCTACATCCTACTTTTACTAACGACACCATTATGTACACTCCTACTCTTACTACTCTACGGAATAGATACATAATGCTTCAGGATACACACACACACACACACACACACACACACACACACACACACACACACACGTGTGCATGTAAGCAGATGATATAAATTTTTTTCCCATTACACTGTAAGGTCACCCGGAACCTGTTCAACTTGTTAGAGAGAGAGAGAGAGAGAGAGAGAGAGAGAGAGAGAGAGAGAGAGAGAGAGAGAGAGAGAGAGAGAGAGAGAGAGAGAGAGAGAGAGAGAGAGAGAGAGAGTAGGAAAACGGTTTCACATGCGCAGTGGGCCTTCCCCGGTAAAGGCTGCTCCACACGTATAAAAGAAGCGGGATGAAATCTGCAGTCATTGTCTCTCTTGTTCACGACAGACGAGCAGCAGCACTGTCCCTCAGCTCCTTCCTTCCCTCTCGCTTACAAATCATGGTGAGTGACATGCAAGTGATCCACGTCTGTAGTACGGGTCACGCACAAGTTCAGCACAGTGATGCAGCTCTGACGCTTGGTTCTTGTGGCTGGTTTTGACTGTTGTTTGTCTTTCTGTCTGAATCTTCTCTGGACTTGTCCATGTATTTAACTGTAAGCCTGTTAGTTTATTTATTTAAAATATTTACCTGTTATTTTTTTCAGTCTGTTTCTGGTTCTGCTGGTTTATGTCACAGGTAAAGCAAAGGAACAAAAACTAAAAATATGACAAAAATCCAACCGTAATCGAATTCTACGACTTTTCTTTTAAGAGCAGCCATGAAAAAAAAATTATTCTCAAATTTTTAACTTTTTTGTAATAACTGAATAAAAGAAAACATTAATAAACATCAGAAAATAATTTTGCATATTTTAACCATAGAAGTTAAGAGAAAAGCTGCATCAATATCTACATTGTCAAGTCACTGGCATGTTTTGAGCATGCTTTCCGAAGCTCTCATGTGCCGATCACAGCTTCCACTGCCATAACACAGAGAGACACAAAGAGAGATGGTCAAGCAGACTGACAGACAGGTAGGTACAAACATACATGATTATATACACAATGCCAGGCAGATGTTCTTAACAAAGATGGTGATGGTGTTAACATATTCCTGTGGTGACAGAACCGAGTCGTGTGCCTGATGGTGGTGATGGTGGCGGCGGCGCTGTCTGTTGCCAGCGCCTCCCGGCCCTGCAATACCCACTGCCCGGACCCTTACCTTAACCTGCCTGGCCATTACGTGTGCTGTGACCGTGAGTGTGCATCTTGTGGTTGTGGTTACAGTCTAGTTTGGTTCAGTTTTCCTCTTTTAAATACTTTTAGAAACCAATGAATTAGTTTAATTTTATTCTTATTATCAACAGAATTTTCATGAAGTTCAACAAGATGTGTATATGTATTTTTCGTAATGAACAGGTTACAAATCACCTCTATTCTTTTTCTTTTTTAGAATTTTTTATAAGAGGGAAACTGGTCAAGGGCAACAAAAAATTTGAATAAAAAGGCCCACTTAAATGCCAGTTTTCAGAGCAATGAGAAATAGAATTATCAAATACAAGAGGATAAGTGTCTTGAAACCTCCTTCTTAAAAGAGTTCAAATCATAAGGAGCAAGTACAGAGGCAGGCAGGGAGTTCCATAGTTTACCAGAGAAAGTCATGAATGATTAAGAATACTAATTAAGTCTTGCATTAGAGAGGTGGACAGAATAGGGGTGAAAGAAGAAAGTCTTATGCAGCGAGGCCGCGGGAGGAGGGGAGGCATGCAGTTAGCAAGATCGGAAGAGCAATTAGCATGAAAATAACGTCAGGAAATAGCAAGAGATGCAACACTGCGTTGATATGAGGAAAAGCTTTTGATTCCGCCCCGTCTAAAACAGCGGTGTGAGTGGAACCCCCCCCCCAGACATGTGAAGCGTACTCCATACATGGACGGATAAGGCCCTTGTACAGAGTTAGCAGAGGGAGGATTGGGGTGTAGGGGGATGAGAACGGTGAGGAGGAAAAGGGAGATTCAGAACGACTAATTTCATAGAAGCCGTTTTAGCAAGAGATGAGATGTGAAGTTTCCAGTTTAGATTATAAGTAAAGGACAAACCGAGGATGTTCAGTGTAGAAGAGGGGGACAGTTGAGTGTCAACGAAGAGGAGGGGATAGTTGTCTGGAAGGTTGTGTTGAATTGATAGACGGAGGAATGAGTTTTTGAGGCATTGAACAATACCAAGTTTGCTCTGCCCCAATCAGAAATCCCTACGTGAATTGTTTACTTCCTGAAGGGTTGGACGTCTATGAAAAGACGTGGAAAAGTGCAGGGTGGTATCATCAGCGCAGGAGTGGATAGGACCAAGAAATTGTTCTTCCATTACAATTATTTTTATCTTTATTTATAATGACTAACAACTGAAGACTCCATGCGTTTGGGAATTGTAGTAGTGAATAGCACTGAAAGTCTACCTGACAGAAAGAACAAGCATGGTAAGCAAAGACGCTACACAACATTACATACATATAACTGCAGAGAGGAGAGCGTCAAGTCTATTAAGTGGGAGAGATCATGCTGGGAATCGAATCTTGGATAGAAGCAATGGTTCAGATTATATCATTATTATTAATATTCACTGCACTAAAAGAAAGAAAGAGAGAGAGAAATAAGAATACGTCATTACTACTACTTCTACTACTATTGCTATTACTATTGCTATTACTACTAATACTACTCGCTCATTCCTCAACAGAACATCCCGGCAAATGCTTCAGACGAGATAAGTGTCCACCACATGAGCTCAACAAAGGTCTTCGCCAGACAATCAAGGTAAGGGGAGGAGGAGGAGGAGGAGGAGGAGGAGCATTACATTTTTCAAAGCACGACTGATGAAAAAAAAAAAAAAAATGCGTTTCCGAAACTAAGCAGTACAACAACAACAACAACAACAACAACAACAACAGCTTCTACCACTATTATCACTACCACCACCACCACCACTTCTCATTCTTCTACTACTAACACCACAGTAACCAAAATAACACCAATCCGTGGAAATCAAATTAATTTACTAATATAACGTAAGAAAGAAAACAGGAACTTTTAATCCCATACCCATCTAACACGTTTTCCTTCTTTTCCCCACAGTATTGCCATTATGACCCTGAGTGTGCTTTACATGAGAAATGCTGCTATGATGTCTGCATCGAAGCGAAGGTGTGCAAGCTTCCCGAATAGCGAGCGCAATAACCACCACCACCACCACCACCACCACCACCACCACCACCACTACAGGAGCCGTATCTCAAAAGTTCTGGCGTCTCACCTCCACCACTTTTACCATCATGTAATGAAAGTTCTTGAAATTTGCAAGGGTCTTTCCATAACTCTAATGATAATTTAAGAAGGATTCTACGTCATAAATGAGAAAACATGCATGAGAGGTCCATTATCACCTCTGTGGCCTTTGAAAACACCCCGGATGAGAGAATGAAGCGTTTCAAAATCCAGGCAGAGGTTTTCGAGGGTGTTTTCACTGTTGTGGCGACAGTCCAGCAAGAATCCACCATGACCAGTGAGAGAAACACCCACGAGAACCCGACCAACCATCTCGGCGACCCTTGAAAACACCCCTCATGAGAGAACAACACCTTCCACTATTATGGTCTTTGAGTGGCTGGCTGAAATGTGGACTCTGAGCCATCTCCTTGTTGTTGCCTGCCATTGCTTCGCTGTGCGTGGGTGAGACTGTGGCTCAGCTCAATAAATCGATTGAAAAGTGAAAAGTTGTTAGTTATTTTTCCTCTTTAAAGTTTATTATTACTTGTGGGTTTTTTTTTCCGTCATAACATTTTTCCTTCCTAAAGAAGAAACGAAAGAAAAAAAACTTATACGAAAGAGATAAAGACAAACAACAAAAACAAAAACAAAGAAAACAAAAAAGAAGAAATAAGAAAATAAAAGAAACAGGCATAGAAGAGAAAAGAACAACCAACTTTGAAAAAAAAATCAATGAAACGAAAACAAAAACAAAAATAAAGCAAAACAATACAAGCGGGAAAGTTTTTGAAGCAAGTCCACAACACTCGAAACAAAAAAATAAAAACAAAAGTAGAAATAACAGTAGTGAAAAACATACGCATCCAACAATATATCAAATGGTACAAATTATACATTAAAAAGAACATGTGATTCGCAGTCGATATAATTTCATTCCTTTGGGGCTGTATATAAAACTTGCTGTTATACACTGTGTGTTTCAAGTTCATAATGATCAATGGGGCGAAGAGTGGACGTGAGGTGTATCAACAGGAAGCACACATAGCTGGGTGTGTCAGCCAGACTGACTGTCTTCAGCCTCTCTCACCGCCGCAATGTTGCATCTTTAGCTGTCTTCTGCCGCTATTTTCATGCTAACTGCTCTTCTGATCTTGCTAACTGCATGCCTCCCCTCCTACCGCGGCCTCGCTGCACAACGCTTTCTTCTTTGTCTCACCCTTACTCTGTCCACCTCTCTAATGCAAGAGTTAACCAGTATTCTCAATCATTAATCCCTTTCTCTGGTAAACTCTGGAACTTCCTGCCTACTTCTGTATTTCCACCTTCCTATGACTTGAATTCCTTCAATAGGGAGGCTTCAAGACACTTAACCTTCAATTTTTGACTACCGCTTTGGACCCTTTTATGGGCCTGGTATCCCAGTTTTTTTTTTTTTAATTAGATTTTTGTTCCCCTTGGCCAGTGTCCCTCCTACATAAAAAAAAAAAAAAAAAAAAAAAAACAGGACATCTGGATTCCTTAAAAGACATAACGTCAACACAGTCTCCGGCACTGACCAAACATTCTGGCAGGCAGTCCCTTTCAATGTGACCCCTCTCACACGAATGCACCATTACAGGATTGGTTACACAACAACGTCACGAGCTGGAAGGATTCAGACGTAATCCACATAAAAACCCACGTCAGATGTCGAGAGATTCATATTCGACAGAGTGAGTTCGGCAAAACCTTCAATAAACACAGGCTGCAATCCACCATGCACACACTTTCCCGGGGATCCAAGTTCTGTCAAGCCGCTTGAGGCAACCAAAATCTGAAACTTTTACCGACATGACCAAGATGATTAAGATGATCCCCAAGACTTTACGAACAGCGCATTACCTGGCTTGACCTTGACTGTCCTGTCATTACAACATTCTTGCTCAAGCACGGTTTACAGTGGACAATTTCCAGCGCCTGGTTGCAAGAAGAGGCAACGATAACCAAAAAAACCGGTTTCGCAGTGCTGGAACTGCCGCCAGTTGCCGGGCCGAGAAAACTGGTAGGTACTGTCGACCACTGAAACGGCTCAGCAATCAGGTCTTGTTAAGAACACTCTTCTGTAAGTTCCACATCTGCGAGCGGTGTCATCATAGTTTGCTGGATTAGCTGTCTTGTGGCACACCTGCGATCCCTCTTGCTTCATCCCTCTTAAGATCTTCCTTCAGGTGTTGCATCCCTTGCTCTGCTGTTCTGCTCCACAATGCTGTATCCCCAGCAAGACCCGCGAGGTAGTTCGCGAGGTCTGTGCTGCACTCCTCAACTGAGGCCGAGCCACACGTATCCGTGACGCATCAGTGCCGTGTTAATGTAGTGCTGGTGTAATCCGTGACACGTCAGTGACGTCTGTACACACATATCTATGATCAACATTCAAGAAAACTGTTGAAAGTATCGTTGGCGCCGATATCTTGACGGTACAGACGTACCACTGACGCTTACTGGCAAAACACATTACTGGATGGAATTCAATTTACCGGTATTTATATATATATATATATATATATATATATATATATATATATATATATATATATATATATATATATATATATATATATATATATATATATATAATTTTTTTTTTTTTATTTATTTATTTTTTTTTTTTCCACTGATACAGATGGACTGAGCGGACGTAGCTTTATAACGTTTCCTCTGTTTGTCAGCATACAGAGCGCCTCCAGCTGTAGGGAATATATCGTTTCAGTAGGCGTTCATGGGGCATCCTGATAACGCGCCCATCCCACTTTAGTGCGTGAGTGGAGAGGAGGGACTGTGTGCTGAGGGAGTTTATTGTTTCCAGGATGTCATTATGAGGGACTTTCTCCTCCCAGGTGATTCTGAGGACTTTTTGGATACTGCAGACATGAAAAGCTTCAAGAGCCTTGATATGTATTGTGTAACGCGCGCAGGTCTTGTGGCCATACGGGAATGATGATGTGGACACGCTAACGACTTCATACACTGATATATTTGTTGCTAGTTTAAGGTCATGATTAAAGAATACAGCACACACACACACACACACACACACACACACACGTAGGTAAGCACGACAAATTTTGTGAAATCTTTTCTCATTACACTGTAAGGTCATCCCAAACCTGTTCCAGTAGGAAAACAACACGACGCACGCGCAGCCGGCCACGGGAATCACCAGAGCAGGGTGCACTGGATACTTAAAAGAAGCGTCGCGGGACCTGCAGTCATTGTGTCTCTGTTCTCCCTTCCTTCCCTCTCGCGTCTACAGCATGGTGAGTCAGACACTAGTAAACCCAAGTGTCTGTAATGGGACGCGTGCCCTTTGAGATGAGCAACACAGGTCTGAACTCTGATTCTTGAGCCTAATTTTGAGACTCCTTTGCTTCTCTATGGGAGTTTTCCTTAAGGCTTATCTGTCTTTTTATCAGTTTGCCTGCTTTTCTTTTCTGGATTTGTTACAAAATTTGTTTACGTCTCTTTGTTTTATGTTGGTGCATTCACTACACGGGTCTCAGCCCGTGAGTCAGCTTTAAAATTTGGAGTCACTGTTCGGAGTCATGCACTAGGCATGTAGTTCGTTGTATCGCCAACAGGGCGGCGGCACTCAATACAGTAGCCATGTTGCTAAACACTGTACCTTGTATGACGCAAGTGAAGGGAGTTGCTTCCTTTTCTTATCGTTGTGCACACAAGAGATTGGATAAATTAATGGATGATGGTGAGAGATGATGGGTTTTCAAGGGTCCAGGAGCTACCTGGCGTATATCAATTATCATCTTTTCCTAAGATGGTGATGGTGTTAATATGTCATTCCCACGGTTACAGACTCGTGGTGTGTGTCTGATGGTGGTGGCGGTGGTGGCGTCTGTAGTGTGCGTTGCCACCGCCTGTAACAGCCTCTTCCCGCACCCGGATCCTTCATACCCTGGCGAGGAGTTGTGTTGTGATCGTGAGTGTGCCTGCCATACCTATCATTGTATAGTTCAGTTTTGCTGTTTCCCGTGTTTTGAAATCATAGCTTTAGTTATAGACGAATTTCAATAAGTTCCCCAATTAAAAGTTTAAGGGAAAGTAAAAATAAAGCAGGTGTGAGAAATAAAGAAGACTTAGGTGAAGGAGACAACAGGTGTGGCAAGGTGAAGATGATTACAAAGGTTGCCGAGATGCAAGTACGAAGAATGGAGTCTGGTTTGTTTAGTTTTCCCTTTTTATAGTTGAGAAATTGAGTTTTCTCTTTTAAAAATATAATACTATTTTATGGCTAGCTTGTTTGGCTTAATCATTTCGAAATACTTATCATTTAGTTTATACCCTTTTCTAAAGCTTAAGCTTCTCCAGATTCCACTTCCTGAAACGTTTAGATTTTATTTATATATTCTTTTTCAATGAAAATAAAATGGTTTCCTGATTAAAGCTTAAATTTGTTATTTTTTCCTTAGCAACTAAGTTTTGTTCAGTTTTCTCTTGAAGTTGCCTTGATTTCCCTCTTTGAAATGTTTGTGCTTTAAAACTAATAGACTTTTTACAATGAATTAAGAATACCAAAGATCTCACGCTGGTAACAGCACCTTCCAAAGAGGCAAAGGTTCAAACTACGTAGCTATTGTTTGCTGCGTCGAGCAACAAACGTCACAGTGCCTTTGTTACTGATAGTCCTTTCACTGCTGCTGCTCATTATTCCTTTCTCTCCACCAGCACACAGCGGGAAATGCCCGAGGTCCGTGTGCTCTCTTCCTAGGAGAGACATCCCATCGGATATCAAAGTAAGGAGGAGGAGGAGGAGGAGGAGGAGGAGGAGTGCAACAACAAGTCACTTAATGTCAAAAGAATTACTTTAAAACGATACAAGGCATTGAACGTATTCGTTCCGAAAGCAGATTAAAGCTTTGACATTTACATCGTTTAGAGAAGCGTGTGTTGAGAGATGTGTTAGAGAGGTGTTTATATGGAAGAGGGAATAGACCAGTGGTGACATATGCAGAATCTTTAGGGTCAGCAATCAAGATGGGACAAGAAATAATGGCTTCAATCTTGATAAAGTCTGATTTATAAAAGATATACCAAGGAATTCATTCTCAAATAGAGTGGTTGATGAATGGAACAGATTCAGTTATCAGGTTGTTAGTTCAAAGTCATTAGGGAGCTTTAAAAGATTAGATAAATTCATGGATGAGGATGATAGGTGGAAAAGATATACATGTTTCATACATGGACTGCCACATGTAGGCCTGATGGCTTCTTGCAGCTTCCCCTATTTTCTTATATTCTCATGTTCTTAACAAACACAGCAGCAGCAACATCAACCACTACTACTACTACCACCATTACTACTACTACTACTACTACTAGTACTACTACTAGTACTACTACTACTACCACTGCTACTACTACTACCATTACTGCTACTGCTACTACTACTACTACTACTACTACTACTAGTATTGTTGCTGCCACTGCTGCAATGACAATAAATGCTTAAAACTACTCATCTCTGCAAATGAATGTAATCAATCATTAACTAACCAGCCAGGCATGACGAACCTCACTACTTGTAACGTTTGCCAGCGTTCTTTTTACGTAGCTTCACTATCAACAATAACAACAACAAAACCAACAACAGCAGAGATAAAATTGGAAAAAAATCTTTAATAATTCACTCATCTCTCCTACACTACAAGTTTTATTTTATTTTTTTCTTTATAGTCTTGTTACTGTGACGGCGAGTGTCGTAGCAATATGAAATGCTGCTATGATGACTGCGTAAAGAAGAAGTTGTGCAAGAGACCGGTATACGATTAACAACAGCATCACAATCACTGCCGCCACCACCACCACCACCACTACAGGAGCCGTATCTCAAAAGTTCTGGCGTCTCACCTCCACCACTTTTATCATGATGTAATGAAAGTTCTTGAAATTTGCAAGGGTCTTTCCATAACTCAAATGATAGTTTAAGAAGGATTCTATGTCATAAATAAGAAAACATGTATGAGAGGTCCATTATCACCTCTGTGGCCTTTGAAAACACCCCGGATGAGAGAATGAAGCGTTTCAAAATCCAGGCAGAGGTTTTCGAGGGTGTTTTCACTGTTGTGGCGACAGTCCAGCAAGAATCCACCATGACCAGTGAGAGAAACACCCACGAGAACCCGACCAACCATCTCGGCGACCCTTGAAAACACCCCTCATGAGAGAACAACACCTTCCACTATTATGGTCTTTGAGTGGCTGGCTGAAATGTGGACTCTGAGCCATCTCCTTGTTGTTGCCTGCCATTGCTTCGCTGTGCGTGGGTGAGACTGTGGCTCAGCTCAATAAATCGATTGAAAAGTGAAAAGTTGTCAGTTTTTTAATCCTTTTCCCATTACCGCATTTTCACTCAAACAAATGGAGAGGGAAAGGGACGAAAGAAAAATTTGTGAAAAAAGAAAAAATATATAAAGAAAAAAAAAACAAATAACAAAGAAAAACATAAGGATAAAACAATAAACAATTTGGAGGAAAATAAAGTTGAAACAAAAAACAAATTAATACAAGCAGGAAAGTTTATTCAAGCAGGTCCAGAACACTCAAGTAAAAATAAACAAAAGTAGAAATAAGAGTAATAAAAAAAAATAAAATGAAAAACGACGCGGTCAGAATATTTATACACCAAACTGCACAAATTATACATTGAAAAGGACACGTGATTCTGAAAAAAAAGGACAAATCCATATAATTCAATTTCTTTCAGGCTTCAAATAAAAGTTGTAATAATTGCTGATCATATAATAATTTCTGATTGCGTCGTTCTTTCGGGAAAAATGATACCGTCAGGGGAAGCCCAAACTACCGCCACTAATACTGATGTAATTAGGGAAGGTTGTCTTTACTAGCGGCCATTTGGACTCAGCCTAAAGGTACATTAGTCCAGCCTCGTTATTGGCGGCGTAAAAAACAGTCTTTCTTAAAATTACCTTAAAAATACGAAGGGAAGGTAAAGGAAGAAAACGGTGATGTTTGTGGCATGCCAGCGGTCACTTCACGTTAACAAATGAACCGTTTTTCTTTCTTTTAGGTGGTGTTATGGTGTACCTCGTGGTTCATCGACATCTTTTTTTAAATATTTATTTGTTTATTTATCCATCTTTAGATTTATTTGATCTCACTTCGTGTTAATTTTTATAGTTCAAATATAGTCATTTTTTTTTTCTTCTTGATTTACATTTAGAAAATAATAATTATTGGTTTAAGTAATTTTGAGGCACTAAATTCTACTTTAAATAATTTTCAGAAAGATTCTTATTCCTTTTAATCAATAATAAAAGCAAATCTGAACGCAAACTTTCCATATTTTTTTACATCATTTTCTATTAATCTTTTCATCACTTTTCCGTTACTTTACATTATATTATTTCCATTTTTTTTTTTTTTTATGACGACAATAATACAGATTTTGCATTACTTTTTTTCCGTGATTCAAAGTTCACCCAGCGTGCTCACCAACACAGGGCCCGCAAGGTGAGCACGTGGCTGCTAGACACTAACCTTGATCTTGATCTTCACGCGCCTAGGAACTTTCATCAGATTTCTATTTTTGAAGCACCAATATGAAATTATCTTTAGTTCTAGCGCGCCGAAAGAAAAATATCAATAGATTTATTATATTTCTGTCAGTTATTCGTTTTCTCTCCCCGACTCCTCCTCCTCCTCCTCCTCATCTCCTCCTCCTCCTGTTTATTATCATTCTTGCCCATCTCCAAAGCGGCGCTGCGGAGATGACTCAGAACGCGACCTGGAAATAGCAACTCTAATCAGAAAGGAGAGAGAGAGAGAGAGAGAGAGAGAGAGAGAGAGAGAGAGAGAGAGAGAGAGAGAGAGAGAGAGAGAGAGAGAGAGAGAGAGAGAGAGAGAGAGAGAGAGAGAGAGAGAGAGAGAGAGACATAACCCAAAACTACACTAAAAATTAAACAAAAACACTAAATACAAGAATAAACATCAATAATAATAATAATACCTAAACTAAGAACTAAAGGAACCACAACACACTACACAAACTAATAAAAAAAACGAAAGTAAGAAAATAAGAAGCAAACTGCCAAAAATATATGAGAGAGAGAGAGAGAGAGAGAGAGAGAGAGAGAGAGAGAGAGAGAGAGAGAGAGAGAGAGAGAGAGAGAGTCAACTTAACCCTCACCTCTATTCCTGTAACCTCAGCGCCATATAATCCCGGTGCTGTGGCGACCTGAGCCCAACACACACAAACACTCACCTTTCAAAGAGCGCAGGGTCGGTATAGATGGGTTCTGAAGGGTCAGGGTAGCGAGAGGAGGTTGCTGCCCCGTCCTCCCCCTGCGGTGCGCTGGCCGTGGGACCGCTTGGGAAGTAGCTGGGGAAGGAGAGACGCGGGGGAGGATTAGATGAGATACTATGGTGACTGGGTAGATATGCAGACTTTGGAATTTCTACCAGTGACTGTTGCCGTAATATATAGATGATTTGTGAGTTACTGATCTTCTCTTCTACGAGTACATTGTCTCTTGTATAACTGCTAATATTACTGATAATTTACACTATTTGGTATCAACCTATCTCTATACCGGGCTGGCAATCCCACACAGGCCGGCCCGAACCAAGCACCACACTACTACCAAGCAACACACATACACACACCACTCACACTCATAGCCCCGGGGACACCTGGGGGAAAGGAGTCTCGTGGACCATCCCACTAATGGATCAAATATGTAGCAATGTAAAAAATATAAGTGTGGTGGACTGCTACACTGATGCAATGTAAAAGATGGCTTGAAGGTTACTGGTTTTCTCTTAGTCGACATTCTCTTATAGTAATACAGATAATTAGAGGTGTTTATCTGTTGCTGGTTGTGTTGTAGTTGTGCGTTCATACATCACGGGTCAATCACTGCCTCTCTCCTAACCATTTATAAGAAATTAACCTGGCCACCCCTTTGCCATCAATAACTTGTAATAGAAAACTAGGAAATGCTATTAATTCAATCACGTATGCATTCAGACACACATACAATAAATACTCGTAGAGAAACTAATTAAACTTTTATTTAACTGCCAATCGTCCACAAGTTAAATAAAAGTGAATTAACATCTCATTCCTGAGGTGCGTGTGACACACAGGTGCTATCATTAACTACGGTGAGAGATGACAAACAAACGCTCACTGTGTTACCTCTGGAAGCCGTGACGGAGGTGGTGTAAAGGTGTGTGTGTGTGTGTGTGTGTGTGTGTGTGTGTGTGTGTGTGTGTGTGTGTGTGTGTGTGTGTGTGTGTGTGTGTGTGTGTGTGTGTGTGTGTGTGTGTGTGTGTGTGTGTGTATTTAGTAGTAGTAGTAGTAGTAGTAGTAGTAGTAGTAGTAGTAGTAGTAGTAGTAGTAGAAGTAGTAGTAGTAGTAGTAGTAACTTGTTGTAATAGTAGTAGTAGTAGTAGTAGTAGTAGTAGTAGTAGTAGTAGTAGTAGTAGTAGTAGTAGTAGTAGTAGTAAACAACAGCACAATAGAAGCAAACAAGAGCACAGCACAGCACAGCACAGCACAGCAGCGTGTGGGTGGCACAGACGGTGTAGTCTACTGGTGTTGAAACGGCGGCTGCGAGGTGGTACTGGTGTGGTGGTGGTGGTGGTGGTGGTCACAGGACAGATACTAGCTTACACCTGCCTGGCGGGTTGTGTGAGGGTCCGCGCGTGGCTGCCGGGGAAGGAGAACTTGCTGGAGGGCGTCTGGTAAGGGTTCCCCTCATCAGCGCTGGCGTTCTTCTCATCCAACTTGCGGCCGCGTCTGGAATGAAGTTTAGAGTCTGAGTTTAGCGAGCAATGCAGAAGACTGACTGGTTCACGGTGAGCGCTGTGATAGCCGGTGAGGTATATGAGGGGGAATTAAGACTCCTCCCCAGCCGCAGCAGCGAAATGGAAAAAGAAATAATGAACAAGAGGAAAGAAAACAACTAATGTAAGAATGTTCAAAGGGCGAAAGATGAGGAAAACGAAGAACAACGAAGGAGGACTTGCGGAAAGCCGAAATAGAATCAGAGAAAGAACACACACAAAAAAAAAAACAGTAAAAGGCAAAATGAACGCAAATTCACTTGAACACAAAACAAAAAGTGGAAAAATTCACCAGCTAAAGAAATACACACAAGGAAGGAAGACTGGCTGCAACAAACCGGCACCAGTTCACGGGCACTCACCTGAAGCAGAAGAAGGAGAGAAGCAGGGAGCCCACGAGACAGATGACGGTGACAGCCAGGGCGATCACTAGGGTGTAGTACTCGGCGGGAGCAACACACACCTCGTCCAGGAAGGCCATCGCTGCCTCCTCCTCTCCGAACTCGTCTCGTGAAAGCAGAACCTGAAGGAGGAAAGAGAGGTGAATGTTGTTATAGGAGTTTTGATCACTATTCCAGTAAGTGACTAGATATGGTAGTAGTAGTAGTAGTAGTAGTAGTAGTAGTAGTAGTAGTAGTAGTAGTAGTAGTAGTAGCAGTAGTAGTAACGTTGCCTATGGATGTTATGTTTATTTTGTAATAGCAGTAGTAGTAGTAGTAGTTCCTTCTACATAAAATAACCAGACTAATTTTTTTCTTTCCATTTCACAATTCCAGCACTACCAACACTATAAAACCGTATCCACAAACACCATAACACAGCAAACACTACAATCACGACCCTCTCTTGTTCCTCACCTCATAGATGCCATGAATCTGCCCCTCCTCCTCCTCGTCGTCATCCTCGCCCTCTACTGCTTTGGGATCCTCTGCATCTCTCCTCCTCCTGCCGTAGGACTGTTCCTCCGCCCTACCGCTGCCGAGGGAACAAAGGGCCTGGAGGAGAAGATGGAGAACGTTAGGGAAGGGAAGATGACTCAGGAGGAGGAGGAGGAGGAGGAGGAGGAGGAGGAGGTTAGGGAAAGGGGAGGGCTGAGGAGGAGGAAGAGAACGTTAGGGAAGGAAAGGACTAAATGTTGAGAGAGAGAGAGAGAGAGAGAGAGAGAGAGAGAGAGAGAGAGAGAGAGAGAGAGAGAGAGAGAGAGAGAGAGAGAGAGAGAGAGAGAGAGAGAGAGAGAGAGAGAGAGAGAGAGAGAGAGAGAGTTAGGGAAAGAAAAGAAACAGAGGGTGGTGTTAGGAAGGGGAGAGAGGACTGGAAAGAAAAAGAAAAGTAGGTGATTGCTTAAAGCCTTAATAGTAGTGCAAGAATAAGAGCAAGAACAAGAAAAATAGCAAAGAAAATAATTAAGTAAAAAAAAAGAAAACCATCATAATAACACACACACACACACACACACACACACACACATCTCACCGGCTGACACCCTCTCCTGCACGTCCTGACAGTCGCTTCGAAAATCAAGTAGTTGGACTCTGGAATCTTGAAGGCATCGAACACCGCCTCCAGCCCGTCCCCGTCCCTCGCCTTGCCCAGTGCCGGGAACACGTAGTTATCAATGGGACACCTGGCGGAGAGAAAGTATCATTAAACATTCCCAGAAGACTGTAGCAAGAACTGTAGCACATATCCAGAAACTCCTAAGGTCGCTTTTTTCCTCCATAGTGCGTGAAAACGTACGGGGCGTATTTAATCTAATCCAGTGTGTCTGGTGATTGTTTAGGTAAGTTTACGTCTTATCCCGTCCGTTTTCTATCTCACGAGTAAAAAAGGAGAATGACTAAAGGTGACATTCAGGACTAGGTAATGTAAATATGCAATCTGATATTTTTCTTGTAAGGAGTCTCTGTTTTTCCTTCCTATCTATCTCTCTTTTCCTACATTATATCCTCATTCCTGTATTATCTCTCTCTCTCTCTCTCTCTCTCTCTCTCTCTCTCTCTCTCTCTCTCTCTCTCTCTCTCTCTCTCTCTCTCTCTCTCTCTCTCTCACCCTCGGCTGTCGATCAGCTCCACCTGGCGGCCGGAGAAAGGATCCTTGGCCACCACGTCAGTCGCGAAAATGTCAGACACAAGGTTGTAGCCGCGCAGACTCTCCAGGCGGAAGGTGAGCTTGTCTCCTACAGCGATGGTCGTCGTGGGCCGCCCGTTGTACATGATCTGGAGCTTGACCTGGGACTGCAGCTGGTTCTCGGCGGGCAGGTACTCAATGGGTGTAGGCGCTCCGGATCTGAGGGTTTTAAGGAGAGAGAGAGATGGTAAGAGCGATTATTGTCCAGATCTGACAATTTTTGGAGAGAGAGAAAGAAGGGATGGTAAGAAAAGCAACCCTTGTTAGTGATCAAGACTGTGCATGGAAGGGATAAGAGAGCGCGCAGTAGAAGGCTTCTCCCCCACCAACTACGCCCGTGGTGTGAACCTCGGGAAAGAAAGACACAATGGATATGAGATAGACGCAAGACTTCGAGAGAGAGAGAGAGAGAGAGAGAGAGAGAGAGAGAGAGAGAGAGAGAGAGAGAGAGAGAGAGAGAGAGAGAGAGAGAGAGAGAGAGAGAGAGAAACACTGACCCAGCTCCGATGTATGCCGAGGTGACCACCGCCTCGTCGGGGCCCACCACTGTGCACGTCAGGTTGTACCGCTTGTCCATGGCAGTCTGCACGTTGTCGGAGAACTGAACCACCACGATGTTGGTGGTGGTGTCTCCATACTGCCGGGACGAGGAAGGGGACGAGAGCGACGAGGTGGACGAGGAACAAGAAGAAAGAGAAAACGGTTCTTAATTTTGCAAAAGATACACAGACACAATAACATACCACAATACATCTCTGATATACTTTCAAATCTGTTGAAACACCATCAGAAACTGTTGCAGACCCTTGAACACCCTTAAACATTTTTAAACACTCCCAAACACCTTTAAACACAACTAAACATCTTTAAAATACTCATAAACACATTTCCAACACCCTCAAGCACTATCTCACACAACTGAAAACCCTTTAAAGATTCTCAGTCTCTCTTAAACTTTACACAAAAACCCATGAACATCTTCAAACACGTGAACATTCATTAACACCTTTCATACACCCAAAAACACCTTCAAACACCTCTCCAACACCCTTTAACATGTTCTAATGCCCTTACCCTTATAGTCCCGCAGTCTGGCACGCCCCTAGCACCTGATATCTTGAGCACTGTGGTAAGGCCGCCAGATCCACGAGTGTAGCACCTGTCGTAGTACCCGTAGGTGTAGATTCTCCCTCTGAACGGCTCATCAGTGCGAAGAGAGAACTCCATGCCATCCTCGTAACATTGCTGGGAGACTGTGAGTTTGTGTGTGTGTGTGTGTGTGGGGGGGGGGGATGGAGGGAGAGGCGGAGGGAGGAGGAATTTTGGAAGGAAAGAAGGGAACGGAAAAATGAAAAAAGAAGGTAAAAAGGAGAAAATTAAAGGAATATAGAGGGAAAAAGAAACGAAGGAAAAGAAAAATGAAAGAAGAAAGGAAGGAAGGAAGGAAGGAAGGAAGGAAGGAAAGGAAGGAAGGAAGGAAGGAAGGAAGGAAGGAAGGAAGGAGGGAGGAAGGGAGGATAGAAGGTAGGAAGGGAAAAAAGTTGAGTAAACATAAGTGGGCAGGAGCGAGAGTAATAAAGAAAAGGAAAGAGGTTGGTAGGCAGGAGGGAAAAAAAGGAAAAAAAAAAACAATTAAAACCACATATAAGAGTATGAAAATAATTGTATATAAACCAAACATGCATGGCAAATAAAACGTAATCGTGAGGAATAAATAAGAAACAAATAATAAAAAAGCTGTGAGTGTGAAAAATAAAGTGAAAAAAAGGAATTGCAATTAATAACAGAAAATAAGATGTGGCAAATTCCAAAATAATGAAAAGAAAAGGTTGATTTTAACGAAATAGGGGCAATATGAGTGAAAAGAAGGAAAACAAAATACAATATACAGTGCGAAAAAGTGTTAAACGCACAAAATATCAGAACTGAAAACAAATGTGAAGATTGCAGAGTGACGTGAATTGAAAGACGTGAAAATTGCAAATAAAAGAGAAATAAATTGCCAACTCCAATTACTGAACTCGAAGAAAGCTGAAACTGCCAGGTATTGAGAGGAAAAATGCTCAAGTCAAAAAGGAATGAGAATATTGCTGACTCAGGTATCAACAGAGTGCGTCTCACGGCACTGAGAAGCACAGCTGCATGCCTATACACCATGCAACGCTGCGGCCCAGACAGTGCGTCATGCAGCCCTCTCCCCCTGCGTGGGCGTCAGTGAAGGAAGGCATGTTACCTCACTCATGCATTCAGTGTAGCGTACATTTATTTGTGGTGTATCAAAGTCTTGTAAGCTCACGCAAACACGCGACGGATTCTCTTCTTTGCCTCTTATTCAAGGTGAATATTTATTTAGTTGTTTGTGAATGTAAAAGTTAATTCAAAGTTTGTAACAAAGGTAACTTAATACAAAAAATTGCACTCAATATTAGTCTTGAAAATAATAATTTTATTTTTTTTTTTTAATGGAAGCAAACAATAAAAACTCATAAATACTTGATGAGCGACTATCAATGATAAATCGAGTATTCTTTTTTTAAGAATGGAAACAACAATAGAAAAGTAAACAAAATAAAAAGAACAGTTTCTTTAGCAAAATGAAAAAAACAAATACAAAAATATAAATCACCACCACCACCACCACTACTTTCAATCAAAACAATGAGAAAAGTCAGAATTTTACAACCATTGCATCCCATCAACTCTCCCTCGTCAATACGCATGCGCAGGACCCTCCCCGCAGAGGCACCACGCATGCGCAGGCCACCAAACTAACCGTCCAGGCAGTTGTCGGCGTCACCAGTCCTCTCAAAGTATTCATAGAGGGAGTTGGCGTCGTAGTGATCCGGATTGGTGACGCTTAGAGTGCTGGAGTCTTTGTCCGAAAGCTCACAGTTGTCGGGGAAGAAAGATCTTGAGAAAAGAACCAAAGAGAAGAAAGGAAGGAGAGGGTGGATCGTACGGAGGACGAACGGACGAGTAGAGAATGGATGAGGAGAGTGGAAGAGGAAGGAGGAAGAAGAGGAATGTTGAAATGGAAGAAGAAAGGTTGGGGAGAGAGAGAGAGAGAGAGAGAGAGAGAGAGAGAGAGAGAGAGAGAGAGAGAGAGAGAGAGAGAGAGAGAGAGAGAGAGAAAGCAAGAATGAAATAAAATAAAACAGAAGTAGGAGAAAAGGAAGCAAACACAAAAAATAAACTCAGTTGCTGCCACGTAAAAGAAAAAAAAAGGTAAAAAAAAAAAGTAGTAAATTAATTAAACCCATCGACTCGAACCACCGCGTCTCTGAACCGCCAAGTTGAGGCTTCACCCTGAAAATGAAGCAGTGAGTGAAGAAAATGCAGTACTTACCTTAGTCAGCCGCGTGCAGATGTCACTACAGTCGCCTTGCAGCTGACACGTCTTTATTGTCACCCAGTCATCTGTCAAATTACTGTCATTTCTATTACTGTTCGTCACTTCACCACCGAGTACATAATTTCTACTTCCACAAAACTGATATTACTGTTTTCAGGATTCCACTTAGCAGTCCCAGTGTACCATTCCAGATATTTCAGTTCAGGCTGCATCATCTCACACGGTAAATACAATTCCTTGGCCACTCCAGGCAAAAGGCAGCAGCCAAAGTATTCTTCAAACTATTCTAGACATCATTTACTGTCATTCCAGGCGTTTAGTAAAATATTCTTCAAAAACTATTCCAGCGATCATTTACTGTCATTCCAGTCGAAGGCCATACCATTTCAGCCGCCAGACTACCTTACAACACCATTTTAGTAACCGAAATACTGTCTTAAGAGCCGTTCCAGGCAAGATCACTCCAGTCCAGCCACCTTATTACATTCAAACATAATTGCAGTTATCGGAATACATCCCAGAGCCGTTCCAGTCACCTCAGACGTTAAAACACCCTCTAAAACTATTCCAAACTCATTTAACGTTGTTCCAGTTACGGCTACACTATTTCATTCACCAAACTAACATCCAGCATCTTTCCAGTAAACAAACTTCTTTCCAGACCTGTTCCAGTCGGTCACAGTATTCTAGTCTCCTAACCTTTCATCCAGTACCACAAATCACAATCTACTGTCATTCCAGTCAAGTCTACACTACCTGGCAGCCTCCAACACCACTCTTCGTCTTACCGTCCAGGCAGGCGGTCCCGGAACCGCCTCCTCTCTCGTAGTAATCAGCACTCCCATCTGTCTCGAAGTGCGACGGGTTGTTGAGGCGGAGAATCGTGTGCGTGCTCTCATCTGACAGCTCACAATTGTCCCTGACTGTGTCGTACCTGTGAAAATGTGCCATCCAGGTGTGCTAGGTGAGACAGGGACGGGAAGGGAGCACATGCTTGGAAGATTATATAAAGAAGAGGAGCAGGATAAGAGAAAAAGAGATAGAAAAGGAAGGAACGGAGAAAAGGAAGTCGTTCATCACAAAATGAAGCAAGTAGAAAAAGGGGAAAAAGAATGAAAAGGGAAGGGAAAAAAGGAAACGTTGATCAGAAAGAAAGAAATTAAGTCAGATGGATGGGACATTCAAGACATGTGTGAAAAGATGGAAAACGAAAAAAAAGAAGGAATTCAAAGATAAAGGGGAAAAGAGAGAGAGAGAGAGAGAGAGAGAGAGAGAGAGAGAGAGAGAGAGAGAGAGAGAGAGAGAGAGAGAGAGAGAGAGAGAGAGAGAATGTATACACAAATAGCCATGCTGACAAAGAATCGTGCTGACTTAAAAAAAAAGTCAAATAAATAAATGAGTAAATAAATAATGAATCAATTACAACACATTTTGATAAACGAGCTGAAAATCAAAAGGGATGATGCTGACTAGGACATTAACTCATGCTGATCTGATAATGCCCATGCTGACTAGAAATTTATACTGACTACGAAGATTTATATAGCCTTCAGATGGGGCCATGCTGAGTTCACTAGGGCCATGCTGACTCGCTTACTACCATGCTGACTCATACGAGAACATGCTCATCTCAGAGAACTTGCAGCATAATTCTAACTGGCAATGCTGAACTATGATTTAGGGCAGCATAAAGTTGACTCATGCTGCCTGTAAGTAATGCTGACTGATTCTAGGTCATGCTGACAATGGGACAGACGCATGCTGACTTACTGAGCGTGTCACGACGGCGGAACATAAGACTCAGCATAAACTCGGCATACTTTTAGTTTTTTTACTGTCGTGGTTACACTGTATCATAAATGGGGAAAAATACTGTCCCCAGTAGTACCAATAGTAGTAGTAGTAGTAGTAGTAGTAGTAGTAGTAGTAGTAGTAGTAGTAGTAGTAGTAGTAGTAGTAGTAGTAGTAGTAGAAACATTGATATAGAAATAACAGTAATAATAATAATAATAATAATAATAATAATAATAATAATAATAATAATAATAATAATAATAATAATAATAATAATAATATCTATTTCTCTATATATCAGGCCGGCAACCCCACACGCGGTGGCCCAGACAAGACACCACACACACACACACACACACACACACACACACACACACACACACACACTCTTAACCCATTAGGCCCCGGTGGAAAGGGACAGTGTCGTGAACCACCGTGCCACACCCCAGCCAGCCTCACACGTCCACAGCAAGACACACGACACCACACACTGGTTTTCCCCTGTCCTTTCATACCGAGACTGTTCCGGTCCCCGCACCTCCTCCACTCCTGAGACCACAACTGATGCAGGGTACTTCCTACGGAGTGCCCCGCACCCTTACTGGGTCCACATGCCAATGGGCCCCGCCAAGTGCGCCTACACCCCCGTCCAGGTGTCGACGGGACTGTCATTCTCATGCACTCGCCACTGTCGCTCTCCATTCACCTCCATCATGCACAGTCACTCTTTTTTGATGCACAGTCACTTCTCTATCACCGAGTGCTCTCTTTACACAGTTCATCCACACCATGGGTGGCCTTCCTCTCTCACCTAATTTTCTGTCCTCCATTCTCTCCACACGCCCAAACCATCTTAACACACACTGATATGCCCGTCCAGCCAACTCCTTCACAACACAATTGTCTTTGCCTCCTCATTTCTTATTCAGTCCCTCCATGTTACTCCACACATACTCCTCAAACACTTTGTTTCCATTATATTTAAGAATTTCTTTTCCATTACACTCCCACGTCCATGTTTCAGCACCTTACCACACTAGTGGGCACTACTATTCCCTCACATAACCCCTTCTTTACACTCCTACCCAGTGTTCTGTATTTAAAGATCTTTCTCAGTCCACCAAGTACTTTTCCTGTTTCCGTCACCCAGCACTTCACCTGTCTCAACTCTTCCGTCCACTGTAACTTCTGACCTCATATACGTGAAACAGTCCACCTGTTCTAGCTCTTCTCCATTCACCCACACATCCATCCCTCACCACCCATATCTCTCTTGACCATTTCATTTTTTTACTTTTACAAACATTCACTTTCAGCCTCCTCCTCCTCCTCCTCCTCCTCCTCCTCCTCCTACAAACACGCCCACAAACCGTAATGAAAAAAAAAATAAATAAATAAAAAAATAAAATAAATAAATAAATAAATAAATAAATAAACAAATAAATAAATAATAATAATAATAATAATAATAATAATAATAATAATAATAACAACAACAACAACAACAACAAGGGCGGGATGGTCTCACCTGAAATTAAAGCTGCGGCAGGTGTAGACTCTCATGCTGAGGCACTTCCTCTTACACTCACCCAGGCTGTCCACCGTCTCGAAGTCCCGAATATAGGGCGAGCGAAGCCTTAGTCTCGTTCCGACTGGTTCGAAATTAGTTGAGTCCGAACATCTTGAGGCACCAATCCCAAAGCCACCATGTCCCAAACCATTCCCGCCTACAAACCCACCCAAGCCACCTCCTAGTCCTACTCCACCTCCTCCTACTCCTAGACTTCCTCCGCCAAAGCCGCCCGTGAACCCGCCCGCCTCCACGCCTCCTCCAGGGAAGGGGGAGAGGGGGTTCCTGCCTCCGGTGACGCCTTGGTTGGTGCCGGTGATACGGTTTCCTGTAATGAAGGCAGGGAATGTAGGGAGGCAGGGAGGCAGGGAGGGAGACAGGGATTGAGAGAACCAGGCTGCTGGAAGGGAGGTAAGTATGGATGAAAGGAAGGAAGGAGGAAGTGAAAGAGGCAAGGATGGAGGGAAGGATGCAAGGAATATGGGAGGCAGGGGTGGAGGAAAGGAGGGAAAGAATTAGAGGGGAAGGCAGAAAGAAAAAGATGGAGGGGAGAGGGAGACAGGGATGGAGAAAAGGAGGGGAGGTAGGGAGGCATGGAAGAAAAGGAGGGAGGGGCTGAAGCAAGCAAGCAGGGATGAAGAGATGGATACAAGAACTGGGGGATACAAGAGGCAGAGGCAAAGATTGTGTGAGTGAGGGAGGCAACAGGAATTGTATCAGGAAAGGATGGAAGGTAGGGAGAGAGAAGGGGAGGCAAGGTACATTGAGAGGCAGGGAAGAAGGCAAACAAAGAGATAAGAAGGAAGAAAATATGGGAGGCAGGATAACATAACAAGCGAGGGAATAAATTGATATAAAGCAAAGGAATGAAGGGGAGATGAAAAAGAAGAGAACGTACGAAAAGGGAAGGAGGGAGGGAGGGATTGGATAAGTAATGGATAAACGATGAATGAACAGCGTGAGTAGGGAAAGAAAGAAGGAGGGAAGGAAATGGAGCGGGAGGGAAAAACGAAGCGGAAGGGAAATTAAGTAATGGTTGAGAGGGATGGATGAATGAAGAGAGGAAGTGGAGGACAAGAAAGGAACGATGGAGAGAGAGAGAGAGAGAGAGAGAGAGAGAGAGAGAGAGAGAGAGAGAGAGAGAGAGAGAGAGAGAGAGAGAGAGAGAGAGAGAGAGAATGTTACTGCTAATGTAGAGGAAAAGATTGATGAAGGAAATCCTGAAGAGAATAATAAAAAAGTGAATGTAGAAATACTATAAAGGAGAGAAAATTCCTGTAATGAAGAAATAAAAGTTAATTTTTTTTTTTCGAAGATAACACGACAAAACAATGAAGGCGCCTCGCAGTGATTCGAACAGTGATGAATCGAAGCAGCCGACTCGGACGCACGCGTGATGCACGAACTCATGAACAAGTAAACAAATGAAATAATTAATAAATAAAAATAAAAATAATCAAACGCAGGTCCATAGTCGAGTGTACGTGTGTGTGTGTGTGTGTGTGTGTGTGTGTGTGTGTGTGTGTGTGTGTCAGGCGGGGCGTCATGCACAAGGTCACTATACAGTCATGCACAGCCAAAGCCGCGTAACGTACAAAAAGTCACGCATTATCTCATCATTCACTACAGCAGCAGCAGCAGCAGCAGCAGCAGGGTGGCGGCGGCGGCGAAGGCGGCGTCGATGGGGGGAGCGGGGGATGCCAGATGGGGCGGGGCATCGAAGGGGGTGGTAGTAGGGGCAGCCAGACATGCACACGAGACATGCACACACGCACACACACACGTTCATGCATAGAGGCGCGTAGGGCTTCCATGCAGCTTATTTAAAGGGGCGGAGGGAGCGAGGGGAGTTGGAGTTCATCATGCAGAAGGGAAGGTGGTGGAGGGGCGTGGGATGCGGTACCTTCACCAGCGGGGAACAAGTCTCCTGCGGCGCCCAGGATGCCTGTTGCCCCAATGCCTTGACGTCCGAACGTCCTACTGACTCCAGTCCGATCTCCTGAGATGTCCCTGTCGCTGGACACTGGGCGGAACCTTCCAGGGCGGTCTTCCAGGGGCGTGGAGGGGCGCAGGGGCGAGAAGCGGTTGTTCTCATTGAAGCCAGTCCCAAATGAACCCCCTGAGCCGCCTCTGTCGAAGCCTATGGGGTCGCTGCCTCTGTCACTGCCCCTGTCAAAAGCCCTGTCGCTGCCTCTGTCACTGCCCCTATCAAAGGCCCTGTCGCTGCCTCTGTCACTGCCCCTGTCAAAGGCCCTGTCGCTGCCTCTGTCACTGCCCCTGCCAAATGGGGTGTTGTTGCCTCCTCTGTCCCTGTCCAGACCAAATCCATTATCGCTTCCAAATCTGTCGTTCACTCTGCCGGCGCCGAATCTGTCCCTGTCCCTGTCACCGCCTCCCGTGCCGACGCCTCCGACTCCTGCGCTTCCTCTCCCGGTGAAGAATCTGTCGTTCCCAGCTCTGTCGTCTTCCAGAAACCGGTTGTTGTTGTTGTTGTTGTTGGCTCCAGTCGATCCTCTTCCAGCGTCCTCGTCCCTCGCCTCGTCCTCCCGCTGCGTGGTGGACGTCGCCTCCGTGCCATTCTGTCCGCGCCCTTCCGTCACCGCCAAGTCCGCGGACCCGGCGGCCAGCTGACGGTCCGCCACCAGGTTCTCTAGACCGTGACGGCGATGACGATGACAAAGGGCGCTGTGTCTCTCTCTCTCTCTCTCTCTCTCTCTCTCTCTCTCTCTCTCTCTCTCTCTCTCTCTCTCTCTCTCTCTCTCTCTGTTAGTCTGATTTCTTTTCTAACTAGTCAAATTTACGTTTTACTTATTGAACTTGTAGTATACTACTACTATTACTACTACTACTACTACTACTACTACTATTGTTATTATTATCACCACTACTACTACTACTACTACTAATACTATTGTTATTATTATCACCACCACCACTACTACTACTACTATTACTACTACTACTACTACTACTACTACTACTACTACTATTATCCTCCTCTTTTTACTACTACTATTACAACTTACTATTACTACTGGTACTATTAATATTTCAACTATTTTTTCTTTTTTTACTACACACACACACACACACACACACACACACACACACAGACAGACAGACAGACAGACAGACAGACACACACACAGACATCACTCACCCATCAGGTTCTCGTAGTAGGTGAAGTCAGGGTCATAGACTGTCTGGCCATTTAGTTTGTCATATTTAGACAACCTACACGCGTCGAACTTATCAGAATGCATGACGGAGCGACACACGAAGGCAGTCTCCTCCAGGCACGCGTCCAGGCACTCCGGTAGCGTCAGTCTGCCTGGAATGTCCTTGAACCTCCGAAAACTGGAAGAAAAATGAGGAGGGAGGGATAGATGTGGAAGTGGAAGATGTGGAAGTATTATCGGTCTCCTTTACTTCCTCTTCGTCATCTTCGTATTTGTCATTCTCTCTCTCTCTCTCTCTCTCTCTCTCTCTCTCTCTCTCTCTGCCTTTCCTTCCTCCTCCATACCAAACATTCACCTCTTCATCTTAAGCTCCATGATGACTCTCTTCTTGTAGCGGCTAATCTCAATCCATCCATCCACCCATCCATCCATCCACACACCAATCCATCGATCAATCACTCCATCTATTAATTCATTCATCCATCGAACTCCCTCAACTGTTTCGAACTAAAGAACCGAATACTCACCCGGAGCCGAGATCGAGTCGTGTGTTCCGGATCATCTGGAAGGCGGTTGGAACGTCTCGGTGCCTTCGGTTGTTCAGTTGTTGTGTATCCGAATCATCGAACACATAGTTACCGCGAACCTTGTCTGCAGAGAGAGAGAGAGTGACAGAGAAATTGTGAATGACTTGGTCTTGCTAGTAGTAAAGCTTCAGTGAATCTTTTCGCTTCATAAACACAGTGAATGAAGCTTCGTCACTCATTCGCAGCTCAGACTCACGAGGGAAAGTTGAAAGTGATGGAAAGTTGACGGGCGTGGAAAGAAAGGGGTGTGTGTATTTTGATGACTGACTGCTTGTTGCTATTGTTTTGTGGTGGTGGTGGTGGTAGTAGTAGTAGTAGTAGTATTAGTAGTAGTAGAGGTGGTGGTGGTAGTAGTGGTGATAGTGGTGTGGTGGTGGTGGTAGTAGTAGTAGTAGTAGTAATAGTAGTAGTAGTAGTAGTAGTAGTAGTAGTAGTAGTAGTAGTAGTAGTAGTAGTAGTAGTAGTAGTAGTAGTAGTAGTAGTGGATCGTATTGAAAGTCTACTACTACTACTATTACTACAGCTGCTGCTACTACTACGACTACTACTACTACTACTATAACTACTACAACAACTACTACTACAACTACTACTACTACTACTACTACTACTACTACTACTACTACTACTTCCATCACCACCATCACCACCCTGCCCGGACACCCACAAGGCAACAGTACCCAAGACTCACCTCCGTCCATGCAGAACAGCTCGTAATATTCAGACTTCTGCGAGGAGGTGGAGTTCCTGACGAGCTTGGGTTTGCTGATGCGGTCCTCTCCACTCAGCATGCATTTCCTGCCGAGGGGGTCGTACACGAAGCTCCTGCAGAAGATATTGAGGCTATCCAGGCACTTGTCGGCGCACTCGTAAAGGGTGAGGTCCTGGTGGTACTCCTTGTCGTAGGCCCCGAAGAGCTCCGTGTCCGCTGATTTCATGAAGAAGAGCTTGTTCCTCGGGCAGCGGCGGTCCTCTGGTGTGGCGGGGGAAAGGAGGTGTTAGTGAGACCGATGCTGGTGGTGGTGGTGGTGATGGAAGATGAGTAAGACAACGAGGGAATGTTATTATTATCATTTTTATTTATTTTTTTTTATGCTGGGGCTAAAGAAATTACCAATAAGTAGAAGAGAAGCAACGAGTATTATATTTTTTTCCTATACAGAGCGGCCAAAGGAGGAAGCAGAGGAGGAGGAAGAAAAAGAGGACAGTTTTTTTAAATACAGTAAGAGTAAAAGGAGGAAAAAAAATAAGGTAAGTAGGAGGAAGATAGAATATGCATCTTTTTAAACATATTCGGTCAACAGATCTTTTCAATCATTCCATTATCAATCTCTCTTTACCTCTCCAACTCCCTCTTTACAAAATTCTATAATTCCTTCAGATTTCTTCACTTCCTTCCTATTTTCCCAACCCTTTCTTTGATAATAATTCTCTAAGCTTCTTTAACCCTGTAACTCCCTCTGTAATCTCGTAATTTTGTATCTAACCCCCTGCTGATCCTACTCTCTCTCTCTCTCTCTCTCTCTCTCTCTCTCTCTCTCTCTCTCTCTCTCTCTCTCTCTCTCTCTCGTCTGGCAGATGCTCTCGAAGTAATCTTTTCAACTTTCATGCTGGCCTCTCCAAGCCTTCTTAAATCCTGTAACTCTCTTTATAAACCCTTAAGTCTTTATCCAATCCCTTACTGCCACCCAATCCCTCCCCCTCTCTCCCTCACTCACTCGTCAGGCAGGTGTTCTCGAAGTAGTCGTAGTCGTCGTCGGCCTTTAGCAGCTTGGGGTGCGTCCTGCGGGTGAAGCCAGAGTGGTAGCACGTGTTCCTCTTCTTGTCAAAGTAGCCGCTCCTGCAGGTCCTGTCTGTGTTGACGGCGTCCTCTGAGTACTGGTTGAGGCACCTGGGAGAGAGAGAGAGAGGGAGAGGGATTGTGAGATTAGCAAAGGTGTTGGGTATTGGACTATATTCTGAAACACTTCCAAACCCTTTAATTGAAGTGACCGGGTTTTTAAAGGTGTTTTTACGGTTCTAGTGACAGATTAGTGAGACCTCTACATCACTAACATGAGAAACCGTCTTGAGAACCCAGCTAGTCATATCTGTGGCCTTTGAAAATAGTCGTGGTGAGAGTATAGCTCATCTGTATACTGGCCACGAAGTCAAGGGATTAGGTAGAGAGTTACAGGATTAAAAAAGAGGCGTTAAGTGTCAGCATGGGTGTTCATAAGAGACTGGATGAAAAAAAAGAAAGGAAAGGAATATGAGAGAGATATATGCCTTGAAAAAGTTGGGAGTTTGAGGGAGAGCACTGAGAGGGGGAGTGAAAGGCATTTGAGTTACGAGGCACTGGGTTTAGGAGGGATTGAAAGAGGGAGAGTAGTGGGGGAAGAGGGACAGGTGGAGAGAGGGGCTGAGAGAGGGAGAGTAGGGAAGGAGAGGGGCTGGGAGGGGAACAGGTGGAGGGAGGGGCTGAGAGAGGGAGAGCGGTGAAGAGAGGAGTTGAAAGAGGGAAACTGGAGTATTTGATGAGTGAAACGTGGGGCTGAAAGAGGGAGAGGGGGAGGGAAGGAGAGTAGTGGTGAGAACTGGGAGAGGGAGAGAGAGGGAGGGAGAGGAAGTGACACGAAAACACAAGAAATAAAAAACAATAATTATTTCCCACTCAACCAGGAATAACGAAACGGAAAACGGAAAAAAAAAAAAAAAAGAAGAGAAGAAAACGTAAGGAAAAACAAACACAAATAAAGAAAACGAGAGACAAAAAAACTCACTACTACTACTACTACTACTACTACTACTACTACTACTACTACCACAACACTCACTTATCTTCGCACTCCTCGATGGTTCGAGCAGACACCTCGAGCAAATCCGAGGCTTCGAACTTATTATCCCTGAGACGCTCCATCACGTACAGGCGAGAGGGACACTCCGCCTTCACCACTGAGGCTGCGGGAGGAGGGCGGGGGTGAGAGGGTAAATAAAGGAAGAGTGAGGGAGTGAGGGAAGGAGAAAAAAAGGGAGATAGAAGGGAGGAGTGAAGGGAGATGTGTAGAAGGAAGTGAAGGAAGAGTGAGAGGATGAAGGGATGGGCGAGTCAAGCGGTGGGAGGTGGCGTGAGGGTGGAGTAGGAGGTCAAGGGAGAGGTAGAGCAGGTGGGGAGAAGGGAGAAGAGAAGTGGAGACTGATGGAGGAAACTGTTTTGTATTTCATATTTACTATTTTTTTCTTCTTCTGTACTTGTGTAACACTTATCATTGTATTGACTAAAGGCTCTTTTCTTTTTTCTCTTCTTTTTACATTTATCTACCTATTATTTTTTTTTGTGATCTTCAAAACTTCAGAAGGAAAAAATAGAAACATTAGGAAAGAATTAAATGTAAAAATTAATACAGAAAAAAGGAGTCTGATACTCATTAAAACAGACCATTTTTCAAAGAACGAGCAAACAAGATAACAGCCTCTAAAGAAAGACGACTCTTTAAGCCAGTACTATAAACAAGCTTCACAAAGTATGCAGGACAAGCGAGGTCAAGTGAAAGATCAAAGAACATAACAACAACATAACAAAACAAGGGAAGCTGCAGGAAGCCGCCAGGCCTACACGTGGCAGTCCCTGCACGAAAGACACCTGCCTCTTTCCACCACTAATCTTTAACCGTAATTTTTTATAACCTTGTAAAGCTCCTTAATGACTCAGCACTAACATCCTGATTACTGAGTCTTTTCCATTCGTCTATCACTCTTTTTGAGAACCAATTCCTTCTTATTTATTTTCTAAATTTAATTTCATCAAGCTTTAACGAGTTATTCATTGTCTTATCCTGATTGCTGACAAATGTTTTCTTATATCACTCTTGTCACATCCCATACACCACTTCAAAACCTCGGCCAGATCCCTTCTTAATCTACGTCTTTCTTAAGAGGCTCAATCTTTCTCTATAAGGTTCGCAGGAAGGTCAGCCGAGACACTCACCAGCGTAGCACACCTCCCTGAAGTGAATGCTGACCGGGTCGTCTCGGTAGTTGATCTTGGCGTACTGGTTGGGCGGGCGGGACAGGCGGCACTTGGTCTCCGTGAAGCGGTTGTCAGCAGTACTGTAGGTGTTGATCTTCCTGCCAGGGTAGTAATCGAACATGGTGCAGCGACTGATGAAGCCAAGGGCGGTCTCATCCTGCAGGCACCTCCCAACGCACTGAGCCAAGACGGAGGCTGACGAAGGGGTCTTGAGGCGCACCTGTGGAAGAGACAAGGTGCTAGTGAAGACTTGATCATCTCTCTAGGTAGCTGCGTACCTGAAGGAGGGAGGAGGTGTTTATTATAATGGTTAATCGTCTACCTGTGTGTCATGGGATACCTGAGGGAGGGAGGAAGCGTTAGACAATTATTTAATGAGTTTACATAGGTGTCTAATTAGCTAAATGAGGGAAAATAAAACACCCAGGTATTGAGTCAAGTCAAAACAGGTCAGGACGTGCTTGATAATGACTTAATGAGTTTACGTAGGTGTCTAATTAGCTACTTGGGGAAGAATAAGACACCCAGGTACCAACTTAAGCCTAAGAGATAAGCTGTCAGACAATGCCTCTAGTACTTTACCTGGGTGTCTAATGAAATGTTAATGGATGATTTAAGTTACCTGCTTGTCTGAGTTACTTGTCAGTTAGGGCGCACCTACATGTTATGGACTAAATTAATTACTTACCTGATGGTCTAATTAGTTACCTGGGTGTTAGTTTTGTACCTGTGCACCTGAAGAAGGGATGAGGTGTTAGATAATGCCTTAATTAAGTCACTATTTGCCTTATTAGTAGCCGTAAGTTAGTTTCGTGTGTGTTAGTGTTAAGAAGGCTACTGACTTACCTGGCTGTCTAATTAACTACCTGGATGTTTCTTACCTGTAGTGCTATAGGGTTAACAATGAGGCTAACGAGTGACCTGGCTTTCTAATCAACTACTTGGGTGTTACTTTTGTACCTGTGTAAGGCAAAAACTACTTAAAACTACACAACACTACACATACAACAGTGAACAGAATGCATTGATTATAACACAGGATATGATGAAAGGTTTAACAAAAGACGAATAGCAATAAAAATAAATAAAAATAAAACTCCCTTCTTTTATTGTACACGGGAATGAAATAAATCAAGTCAAGAGAGCACGAAGCGTTTCAGAAGGCAGGACCGAGACTGACCTCCTATTTAACACTGACTCTCGGGAAGGACAACAAGGGGAGCCGTTCATGCATCAACTGTGCCCTTAATCTGCCTCCTTCCACGTAAAATAAATAAATAAATAAATATATAAAAAACTGTTGCAGAATCCTACCAAAATTTTTGACGTTATTATTGTAACGAATTACTCTTATTTTTCTCATTCTTAATCTTCATATTATTTTTATTCTTCTTCGTAGATATTTCGGAAAGGGCAAAACTGACAGGGAGGTATTTGTGTAACTTTCGTACCCTCAGCCAGCCTCCATTGGCTAACCTCCCGTAGATAGCCTTCCTTAGACAGCCTCCCTTAGCCAGCCTCCCTCAGCCAGCCTCCCTTAGACAGCCTTCCTTAGACAGCCTCCCTTAGCCAGCCTCCCTCAGCCAGCCTCCCTTAGCCAGCCTCCCTCAGCCAGCCTCCCTTAGACAGCCTCCCTCAGCCAGCCTCCCTTAGTCAGCCTCCCTCAGCCAGCCTCCCTCAGCCAGCCTCCCTCAGCCAGCCTCCGTCAGCCAGCCTCCCTTAGACAGCATCCCTTAGTCAGCCTCCCTCAGCCAGCCTCCCTTAGACAGCCTCCCTCAACCAGCCTCCCTCAGCCGGCCTCCCTCAGCCAGCCTCCCTCAGCCAGCCTCCCTCAGCCAGCCTCCCTTAGCCAGCCACCTTGACGTAAAGAAAATGAAGAGAGGGAAAAGCATTACTGAAAACACGACCTCGGACTGACCAACTTTTTGACTGTGACTTTAGGAGGGACAAAATGGGCGGAACTTTCTATTTATTTATTTATTCATGATTTTATTATTATTATTTTTTTATATATATTCATTTTTTTTTGCACCTTAGCCAATCTTCTTCACGCGTAAAATAAATAAATAAATAAGGAATGCAGGACGTTGATTTTCCACCTTTTTTTTACTATGATCTTAGAGGACAAGTTGGGCAAGGCTTTTCACCATTCCTCGTACCCTTAGCCACGTGAAGAAAGAAAAAAAAGGAAAAGAAAGAAAGGGGAGAAAACAAAAGAAAAGCGTCTCAGAATACAGGACCTCGACTGGCCAACTCCCTGACTCTCGAGAATGACAAGATGGACAAGGCTTTCTACTGTATTTTGAACCCTTACCCAACCTCCTGGACACGGAAAGAAAACGAGAGACAGGTAAAAGTGTTTCAGAGTACAGGACCTTGACTAAACGACTTTTTACTTTGATATTTTGGAGGAAAGACTTTCTGTAACTTTTGCACACTCTCAACCTGCCTCACCGACACGCGAAGAAAAGGAGACGGATAAAAAATAAAATGTAGAACCTCCAGTGTCCAACTTCTCCGATAACAAATGAATAACAGATGAGAGAAAAAAAATAGAGAACACTTTTGTACCCTTAGCCAACACAACCTTACGGACACGAAAAGAAAGAGACAAAAAAGAAAAAAAAAAGTTTCATGTAAAGAACCTCAATGAACAACTTTCCTGGTAAAAGAAATAGACAACAAAATTAATGATACAAAGCAGCTGTAGCACTCACCACATCCTCCTGTATCGGGTTGCCGTCCACCACAGTGTCGGGAAGCCTCTCGTAGCGCACCACGCCCCTGCCGTTGTCACAGGCCGGGAGGGAGGCTGCGGGAGGAGGACGGGCGGAGGTTATCACTTTCACCCACCACTCAGGGAGAAAGGGAGGGGGAGAGAGGGACAGAACTGGGTGCTAATGGCAGAGAGAGAGAGAGAGAGAGAGAGAGAGAGAGAGAGAGAGAGAGAGAGAGAGAGAGAGAGAGAGAGAGAGAGAGAGAGAGAGAGAGAGAGAGAGAGAGAGAGAGACAGACAGACAGACAGACAGACAGACAGACAGACAGACAGACAGACAGACAGAATGAGACAAACAGACAGACAGAATGAGATAAACAAACAAACAGACAGAATGAGACAAACAAACAGACACTGAAACAAACAAACAAACAAACAAGGACAGACAGACAGACAAGACAAACAGACACATACACAAACAAACACACACACACACACACACACACACACACACACACACACACACACACACACACACACACACATAGTAGCGCAACCGATACAAAGGAATGCGTGGGATTTTGCAACGGAGAGAGAGAGAGAGAGAGAGAGAGAGAGAGAGAGAGAGAGAGAGAGAGAGAGAGAGAGAGAGAGAGAGAGAGAGAGAGAGAGAGAGAAGGGGTTACGAAGTGGACAGGAAATGCATGGGTCAGAATGTCAGTATATGGAACAGGAAGGGTGACTAACAGTTAAAGGGAGAGGCAGATTTAGCTTTACATGGGAGGGGAAAGGCATGGGAGGGGCAGTGCAGATACCTCCTCCCATGCTAACCTAACCTAACCAACCCTGAACGAGAGAGGTTGACAAAGGAGGAGGAGACAGGAGGAAACGAGCAAAATATAAGGAAAAGATAGAATTGAGAGAAAAAGGGAGATAGGATGTGACGATGCAAGAAGAAGATGAAGAGGAGAAAGAAGGAAGATGAAATAATGAGGAAAACAGATATGAGGTGGAATTAGAAGAAAGGTAGATGAGATAGGGAGGGCAAAGGGAGATTAAACATGGAATAGAGAAGAAAGGAAAACGTAAAACAGGAAGGGGAAAGGGAGATCAGTTTTAGAATAATGAAGAAAAAGAGAGTAGGAGCTGGAATGAGAAAAACAAGGGGAAACAGAATAGGGAATTGAAAGACGGTGGAGATAAAAAGGGAATGGAGAAGGAAAAAAAAGTAGAAGCTTGAATGGAGAGGAAGAAAGACAGAAGATGGAGTGAAGATTAAACAGAAAACTTGCTCCATTTGCTTCCACTGCACTGCGAAGAACACAGAAAACGGATGCAATAATAGAAAGTACATGAAAGAAAACGGAAGGCAAAAAAGATGAATAACACAACACAAGCAACAACAATGACCATCCCTTCATGCTCCCACGCCACGCTCCATCACTCCAAACCATCACAGGCGACCAGAACACTCCCATGCACACACTGAGCACACCCCCCACACGCAGTTCTGCTCAGACACACCCAGTACTTAAAAGAAGGGAAGGTTGAAACATTTAATTGACGTAACAAGACACAGGTTTTTAAAAGGAGAACTAGCACATATCGAGCAGCTTAAGCGGAGAATTGATAGAAAATGGAGCACTTACGAATAGAAAGAAGGTAGTAATATATTTGAACTCTTAGGGAAAAGATGTAGATTGAAATAATATGACAGTCCTTGCGTGAAAAGTGACCCAGATGAACAAAAAGTAGAAGCACTGACACAGAAATGAAAGACAATAAAAAGATAGGAAATACATTAAAAGATAAGGAAGCATACGTACAATAAAGGGATAAATGATGAAAATAATGAGAAAATGTGCAATAAAAATGTCTTTATGTGAAATTACATGAAAGTACGCGAGGTGAAGGTGTAGTTACCTGAATCTGTTACTTGTCAGAGACTTGTAACACGATAATGCGTGTGTGAAAATGTTACTGCAATAAATGTGAGGTTTGCCTACTACTACTACTATTACTACTACTACTACTACTACTACTACTACTACTACTACTACTACTACTACTACTACTGTTACTGTTGGTGTTGCTATTCCTTCTTCTCTTCCTCCTCCTCCTCAAACTACTACAACTACTACTACTATTACTACTACTACTGCTGCTGCTGCTACGTACTTTTCATAAAATATCCTCCTTCCCTTTTCTCAACAAGCGCCCTTTACTCTCACTCTTACCCTCCTCTCTCTAACTTTAGTGGAAAATAATAAATAAAAAAGTTAAATTGAGAACTTACTCAGGCGAATATATTAAAAAATACTAATAACGAAAAAAGGCATAATTTTTAACACTTATGGGTTATAATATGGATTCTACATTCATTCATTACTTCTTTCATTCATGGCTTCGTATACTATTATTGATCTTTTATGTAGTCACTATCACAGCTAATACTTCTATCACAAAAAGAAAAAAAATCTTAAAACTTCCCTATTCCTTCTCTACACAAGGACTAAAATTCACTTCTCACAGCCTCACAAGAAAAACGAGTCGGATTCTAAAAAGACGATAAAATTCAAAAGGAAATCTTAAAAGAGAAAAAAAAAAAAGGAAAGTCAACCAATTTCTCCCCTAGTTCGTATTAAAATTAGTAAAAAACAGCGAGCTATATTAGAAAGGCGGTTCCGTGAGAGCGAGGCGGTGAGGGATAAAAAAAAAAAAAGTGCAAATTTGAGAAGCAAAGGCGCCGTGGCTAATTTCATTTCACCTGAGAACTAACTACGGAATGAACTTGCGCTCCTGTATTTTAGAACGAGACCGAAAAAGAACACGAAGGAAGTTTAATGAAAAAGAGAGCGTTGTGTGAGGCAATATTACGCGAGAGCGGAAATTAAGGGAGCACTAGAGAACATAACAGGTAGAAGATGACCAGGTGCGGCCAGGTAAGACGTAAGGTCACATAAGAAAAGGTGAGTGGGTGTCAGGTACGGGAGGAAGTAAAGGTGAGATGAGGTAGTTATTACAGGTGCAGGAAGGTAACGTCAGGTGCCGCCAGGTAAAGCAAGATGATATAAAGTGCTAAAAATAGTGGCCACGAGGCTGTAAGATCAGGAAGAAGTAAAGGTGAAGCGAGGCAGGTGAGAAGCAGAGTAAGCGTTGGCAGGTAAAGTTGTACAAGATAATGGTAGATTGATTTCACAGTGACGCAACAAAGATAATAATAATGATAGCAAGGACGTTGTTCCCAAATGCTTCAGTGAATTACTTTGATTACCTCCAACAGACTCTAGTGGAAGGTACTGGAGTTCACAGTGTTTCCGTGATTACAGTGATAAGTGGAAGTTACTGGAGTACTCAAGAGTGTTTTCGTGATTTCAGTGATAGATAGTGAAGTTCTCAAGGATGTTTTCATGATTCTAGTGATAGTGGCTAGGTATTGGAGTTCTGGTGTTTTTACGATCCTAGAGACAGTTTAACAGGAATTCTGCACCACATCACCACAGAGGAAGCCGCCACTTGACTAACCATCTGTGGGTACTGAAAGCACTACTGATGAGCGACCAAGGAGTTTCAAAATGCGCCCAAAAAGTAGAAAGGCCGGGAAACAATGCCAAGGGTGAGGCGGACGAGGCGTGAAGACAAAGGGAAAGTTTTCAAAGTTATCGCACACTATGTCAAGTCAAGATCAAGCACAAGACTAGAATTTTGGGTGAGCTGAGGCAAAATTCCGTTAAATCGAAGCCAAGGTGAAGTGACGCCAGGTAGACGCTTACGCTCCTTGAGGCGAAATGAGGCCAGGCAAGACTCGCTGCAGCCCATGTGTGTTCCTCCACCCGTGGCCACTCCAGGCACACGCTGCACAACGAACACCCACGCTCCAGTGCTCCCCGAGGCTTGCAGTGCTGTTCAGAGCTCCAGCAACGCTCCACATGTTCCACTGAGGATCCATATGCACCATGCAAGCTTCACGTGCTCCACTAAAGCTCCATATGCTCCACCAAAGTTTCAAATGTTCCAATAAAGGCTCCACATGCTTCATCAAAGCTTCAAATGCTCCATCAAAGCTCCACATGTTCTATCAAAGTTTCAAATACTTCATCAAAGCTTCATAAAATCCACCAAGCTCCACATGCTCCATCAAAGCTTCAAATGCTCCACTAAAGCTTTATGAACTCCATCAAGCTCCACATGTTCCAGTGAAGGTCCACATGCTCCACCACAGCCCATATGTTCTATCAAAATTCTATGTATTCCACCGAAACTCTACATGATGGACTAAAATTCTTCGTTCCACATGCTCCACAAAGCCCTACATGCTTCATTAAGATCTATATAGTCCAACAATACTCCACATGCTCCACTAAACTATACATGCTCCATCAAAGCGGTATATGCTCTATCAAACATCATATACTCTCAAACTCCACATGCTCCACCACGAGGCTCCAATGCTCCACTGTGGTAGTTCACTCACACGCCCCACCGACAAGAGCGACTGACTGACTGACTGACTGATTGACTAACTGACTGACTGACTAACTGATTGACTGATTGACTGATTGACTGACTGATTGACTAACTGACTGACTGATTGACTGATTGACTGACTGATTGATTGACTGATTGACTGACTGACTGATTGACTGACTGACTAACTAACTGATTGACTGATTGACTGATTGACTGACTGATTGACTAACAAAATTGACTGATTGACTGATTGACTAACTAACAGATTAATTGATTGACTGAAAGACTGACTGGCTGACTAACTGAAAGACTGACTGACTAACTGAAAGACTGACTGACTAACTGAAAGACTGACTGACTAACTGAAAGACTGACTGACTGACTGACTGACTGACTGACTGACTGAATGACTGATTGATTGACTGACTGACTGATTGACTAACTGAAAGACTGAATGGCTAGCTGATTGACTCACTGAAAGACTGACTGACTGACTGACTGACTGACTGACCGACTGACTGACTCAATCGCCGCACCACGGGGTTCACAAGGCACCGTAGGAATGTGACAGTAGACGCTGTTTCTCCTTCCTGCGCCGCGCCCGTGCCTTCCCTCTCACTCTCACCGCCGGAAGAGTCTGGTTCCTCCCCGCCTCGCCCCGGACGCCCGAGCATCAATTAGAAACAAAGATGCGCCCTGTTTAGGATGGCGGGGCGCGGCGGGGAAGCAGGGCGGTAATTATGAGTAAAAAGGTGATGGGGACACTTCCTGGGTGTGGCTGGAGGGTGGTGGGCGCGGGCGTGGCGCGGGGTGGCGTGGTGAGGCTGGCCCGGTGTATCTGTACCTGAAGTAATTAGAGTCCAGCGGCGACAGGTGAGTCACGGAGGGAAAGCAGGTGGTCATGCAGACAGTCATGCGGGACAGACAGATGGTACAGGTGGCACAGGTGACAGGCGGCGCCCGTAACAGGTGGAGAGAGCCGCCAAGGGAAAGGTGGCGGCTTGGGAGAGAGTGAGCGCCGGGAGAGGTGTGGAGAGGGAGGCAGGAGGCAGGAGGCGTCATGTCATGCAGCAAAGGGCGCCACACAGCTCGGCGGGGCGCGGCACACACTTACCCGCCACCTGGTCGTCGCTGAGGGCGGTGTCCGTGGGGGCGGCGCCGCTCACGCTGATGTCCAGGCTGAGGTGAGTGGTTGTGTCCAGAGGAGGGCCGCTCGTCGCCGCCACTTGGCTCAGGGCGGGGGCTGGATGGGGGTCAAGGGCTGGAGGGGGTCGCAGGTCCCCCATGGACTGCCCCACCCGCGCCGCCCCCGCCACCACCTGCCGGTTGATGCCATACGGCTGCCCGGTGCCCTCAGCCACTGGCACCCCCCCTGTGGGCACGTTACTGTATTGCCGTGGGCGTGCGGGCGTGCTGTGTGAGGCTGTGTGTGATGCTGCTGCGGGCGTGCTGTAGTGTGTGTGTGTGTGTGTGTGTGTGTGTGTGTGTGTGTGTGTGTGTGTGTGTGTGTGTGTGTGTGTGTGTGTGTGTGTGTGTGTGTGTCAGAGCCAGGCACTATAGGCACGTGTGGCTGTACACAGGCATCGGAGGCGCAGTGCGGGGGAGAGCCAGGGCCAGAGGGAACCTCAGGGAACCAGGGGGAACCAGGCAGGGCAGGGCCAAGCACGGGCTCAGGGTGGGGTGGCAGGGAGGGAAGCAGGGGCAGTGTGGTGGGACCTGAACTCAGGGGAGGACTGAGGCGCGGCGACACTCGTAATAATAATAATAATAATAATAATAATAATAATAATAATAATAATAATAATAATAATAATAATAATAATAATAATAATAATAATAATAACAATGATAATAGTCCGTGCATTCTTACACATCCTGAGCAAGAAAACTGTCCCGTCACCTACGGTCTGCATAACAATCGAGTTGCGACAAAATACTGAAGAAAACGGAATAAGAAAAGACTCCCCTTTTATGTAACCACGTTTTCTTTCGCCCCTCGGAGCACGTAACATTCGCAAGGACAACAAATAAAAGCAAGGAAAAAATAAACAAGTAAATAAAACGTAATTACTTCTTCCGTTCACGATTTTTCTTACACTCGCAACTAAACTAGAGAAAGAAATTACTATTAAAATCTATTGAAACCACCACCACCATCACCACTATTACTACCACCACTAATACTACTACTAGTACCACTACCCCCACTGGACACATTTCAACAGCAACGCGGACAGCCCCGAAAAAAAAAAAAATATGTATATAAACACAATGAAACTGGAAATGGCACAAACTTCCTTCCTGTTTGGCGTGACGCGGAAAAACAAAACAGTAATCTATGTAACACAACGGTACACGGCGCCAATGCAAACCGGATATAACGGGCGAGTGGCTGCCATTAATTATAAAGGGGACTTTGCACTGGCCCTCACTATTTCCGGCTTGCACAAAGGAAAATTAAAGGTAAGTTCCTGTCATATGAGAGAGAGAGAGAGAGAGAGAGAGAGAGAGAGAGAGAGAGAGAGAGAGAGAGAGAGAGAGAGAGAGAGAGAGAGAGAGAGAGAGAGAGAGAGAGAGAGAGAGAGAGAGAGAGAGAGAGAGAGAGAGAGAGAGAGAGAGAGAGAGAGAGAGAATTTCACGCATGCTGAGGTCAATTTCACAGTTCTCGCTCCCTATTGGCTGGTGCAGAATGCGTACCGAACAGAAGCGTGACGGTGATTGGACAGCAGCGCTGCATTCATATCCAATCTGGTCGCTCATTGGCGGAGATGTCTGGCTTAAGAAGTGACGTGATTGGGTGATGATTTATGAGTTATGAATCAATGAAGATGCTAGACACACACACACACACACACACACACACACACACACACACACACACACACACACACACACACACACACACACACAATGTAGGTCAGTGGACGTGTACATGCTCTCTCTCTCTCTCTCTCTCTCTCTCTCTCTCTCTCTCTCTCTCTCTCTCTCTCTCTCTCTCTCTCTCTCTCTCTCTCTCTCTCATCACTATAAGTAAGCGATATATTTCATATTATAAACAAAACAATAAGTGATACAATTATGCAAGACTGTCTTTTGTTTCCTGATGGATCACTCACACAACCTTGGGAGTTATTTCGTCTATACTTCACGTGTCATTCTTTCAAGCGATAAATTGTTTCTTCTTCTATACTTTTTTAATACAGTTTTTTTCCTCGTCCTTCTACGTGATTTTATTTTATATTATCTTTTACTTATTTATTCACAAATTTATTTTCATTCAAGGGCGTTTCTTTCTTAATTTTTTGTTTTATTTTTTTCTTTCGCTGTTACTTTTTTTTCCGCCAATGAATTTCACTCTCGTACTTTTTCCCTTCTTCCACGCAAGGTTCTTATTTACAGCAATACATTGTTTCCCCTTTACCCTTTCTGCTCTATCCTTTTTTTTTTTCCAGTATTATATTTCTTTGTTCTACCTTTCCTCTTCCTTCGTGACTCGAGATGAACAAGGCTGATGATAAATTGCATTCCCAGACAGCACTGACATCTTTACGCCCTTCTTGTGTGTCCAAATTACAGTAATTATAGCGACTAAAAACAAGTGGCATCTTACCGTAGAAGGAGTGAATTATACGGGACTTGTGAATTACAGTGTTTTTGTTGTATTGGATAATTATTACTGTATTCCTTCTTATGCTTCAAAATTTCGCAGCCAACATAAGCTCACCTAACTTAACTGAACGTAGCCTGACTTAACCCAGCCAAGTCTAACAAAGTAACCTAACTGGACCAAACCTAACCTAACCTAATCTAACCTAACTGGACCAAACCTAACCTAACCTAACTGGACCAAACCTAACCTAACCTAATATAACCGAACGTAACCTGACCAAACCTGACCTGACCTGCTCTAATCTAACCTAACCTAAACGTGACCTAATTTAACATAATTGAACTCTACACAACATAATCTAGCTATACTTAACACAAGCAAGCCTTCCCTTCCCTGTCTGAGCATCACTGGTAACCTAACCAAAGTTAACCTAACATAACTTAGCTGAACTAAACTTAGCCAAACAAACCAAGCCAAACCGAACCTAATCTAACGTAACTATTCAACCGAACAGAACCTAAATGAATCCTAACCTACCATAACTAAACTCTAACTTAACTAAACTCTAACTGAACTTAACCTATCTGAATCTATCCTAATATACTCAAATTTAACAATGCCTTAACAATCACGAGCAAATTGTTTATGGCTGAGGGCTGAGAACTAAAAAGAATATAAATGTTTTGTTTCACGATGATACTGATGATGATGGTAATAATGATAATGATAACGATAATAATAATAATAATAATAATAATAATAATAATAATAATAATAATAATAATAATAATAATAATAATGATAATAATAATGATAATATAATAACAACAACAACAAAAGTATTTCTTCTTCCAAAACTTACTTTGATGACTGAATGAATGACTGACTAACCAGCCGACTCAATGACTGAATGACTGACTGACTGACTGACTGACTGATTGAATGAATGAATGAAGGACTGAAAGAAAGCATTTGAAAAAAAAATACGAATTAACAGAATGACTTACTGACAGACTGACTGACTGACACGCCAAGTACTGTGAAATCGACAAGACTAATAGACAGAGAGACAGACAGACAGACAGATAGACAGAATGACAGACAGAAGGACACAGAGATTGCCAAAGCGAATCGTAGACAGACAGACAGACAGACAGACAGACAGACAGACAGACAGACAGACAGATAGACAGACAGACAGACAAACAGGTAAAAAACACATGAAACATCAACACTGTGGGTATAACATATCAAATAAATACAAAAGACAGACAAACAAACACACACATAAACATATATAAACAGAGACAAATTAACAGACAGATGGACACACACACAGACAAAAAAGACAAATATATTCACACACACATACACACACACACACACACACACACACACACACACACACACACACACTTGAGACACACAGACACAAAAAATGTAATGTCACCATATTTCATCACACAGTCTCTCTCTCTCTCTCTCTCTCTCTCTCTCTCTCTCTCTCTCTCTCTCTCTCTCTCTCTCTCTCTCTCTCTCTACTCACCCTCAGACAGGAGGTGGAGCGCCGACACAATAGCCACAGCGTTGAACATTCTGGCAGATCTCAGTCTAATGGGCATCTTTCAGTTCTGGTGGAGGGAGAGACTCATCTTATCCACACAATTCACCACCGCACCCACCCGCTGGTCCCGCGCGGGTCGCCAACGGTGGAATCTGTTGTTAGCCTTTCCTTGTCTTCGTTTTCTTTAAGGTAGTAGCGTACGGTCTCGATGCCGTTTTCTGTTCGATCCACTTCTATTCGTGTGGATTGTGTTGGTTATCCAGTCTTTATACGTTCTTGTGGAGAGGAGTGTTCAGTTTACCACACGTATGAGTCTTGTGGTGTGTTTGTGTGTGTGTGTGTGTGTGGATGTGTTGATGTGTGTTAAGGAGTCCACCAAGTGTTTAGTGGATGCCGAGGTGGAGTAGATTGTTTGGAAAATCCACTAAGGGTCAGAAGACAGCTGTGACGTGTATGTGTGTGTTTGTGGACGTGTTAAGTAATCCACGTCACAATTAGAACAAGAATAGTAATAAGGACGGTAATAATATCCACTTAAGGTCAGGATGCAGACATGAGTGGATTGCTGTGTGTATGTGTGTGTTTGTATGTGTGGGTAGCGGTCTATGTACGTGTGGCAATCAATGCGTCTGTTCCAAAGTGTTCGCCACACACGCCCCTCCTCTCCCTGCGGCAGCGTGGCCCTGACTGGCACGCCTCGCTCCCCGCGGCACCATTTCACATCCCTCGCACAAAGCGGCGTGAATGACCCACAAACACCGCCTTTAAAGCTCAAAACACGAACATTCTGAAGCTTAAACTCGCTTCTACGGCCCCTCGTCCACTATACAGCCAGGCCCTTCATCTCCCGCCCGTGAAGCCCTCCGCTGATTGGCCGCTGGATGTAAGAGGGCGGGACTTAGTGGAAAGTAGGCGCCCCACCCGCCAATGGAAGCCCAACTGCATCCTGCCTTTTGTTTACATGTGACAAAGGGTTCCAAAGAGCTCAGGGCATTCGACTCCTATTAAAAGGGGATTAAAATATTTTGGAATGGGTCTGTTAATACCTCTGGATTCCCCGCCCTTAGTTGTGGCGAGGGTGGTGCCCTGCCCGCGGCAACACAATGGAATACAAAAGAGGAGCTAAAAAACCGTAGACTTGTTGGCTCTTACGATGCTGTTGTGATAAATTACGTGGAGAAAGAAGTGGAGGAAAGGAAGAGTAAGGAAGGAGGTCAGTAATGAAGAGAAAATTAATGACTTACCGCGAACACAAAGCAATTAAAGGAGAAGAGTGAAATGGAGAAGGTAGGAGAATAAAATGAAAGAAAGGATGAAAGAAGACAAAGGAGAATGATAAAAAGAAAGATGCAAAAAG
>NC_087188.1:7351234-7353734 GCF_035594125.1 Scylla paramamosain
CTACTACTACTTCTTATGTTACTACTACAACAACTACTACTACTTCTGTTACTACTACTACTATCACTACTACTGCTACTACTAGTACTACTACTACTATCACTACTACTACAACTACTACTACTAGTACTACTTCTGTTACTACTACTACTACTACTACTACTACTTATGTTACTAGTGCTACTACTACTACTACTACTACTACTATTACTACTACTATACGATTACTAATTATTACTTCTGCTACTACTACTACTTCTATTACTACTACTCCTGCTATTATTACTACTACTACTACTACTACTACTACTACTACTACTACGACCAGTATTACCACTACTATCACTACCACCACAACCACCACAAAAACAACAACAACTGCAACAAAAATTTCCCAATAATTAAGAAGCACCAACAAAAGTATCAGAAAAAATTCTCTCTCTCTCTCTCTCTCTCTCTCTCTCTCTCTCTCTCTCTCTCTCTCTCTCTCTCTCTCTCTCTCTCTCTCTCTCTCTCTCTCTCTCTCTGGCTCCATCACTAACAGCATCATTTTTTTCATGTGTAATCACCGCCCTTTAAATCCCTTGTTTTCTCCACCTGGGTAATTCCCTTGTACCTGTGGCAGGGAGGGGACAGGTGAGGCGTGGGCGTCTCCCTCACCCACACAGGTAACCCCCACCCATTCACCACCACCCACACCCCACAACACATCCCAAACCTCCTACAAACACAAATACATATATAAAAAGAAAAAAAAAAAAACTGAAAATCATCATATTTCTGTATAAACGCACATACATACTTACACACACACATATATATACACGTACACACGCACATGGATACGTTCACACGGTCTTGAATTGATGTCACGCAAGGTTAGGTCGACGGGGATTGCATGTGTCGTTAGAAGAGGGTGTGGTTATTAAGCCGAGATCCGAGTCACATCACGCATCCAAACGCGGCCATAGTGTATCCGGAGGAAGTGAAGGGTTGCCACACGTCGCTATCCGCTGCCATTAATTGCCTGTTGTTATTGTGATTTGTTGTTATTATCGCTATTGCTATCAGGGCAAGTGCAGCTGTCAAATATTTCTTGTATTTTGACATTTTTTTTAGCATCATTATTATTAAAGTTAGTTATTTGATTTACGTTTGTTGTTATTTTTTGTTGTACGTAAATGATAAAATAGTTCTTGAGAGTGATCAGTTTTTCATTATTATTATTATTATTATTATTATTATTATTATTATTATTATTATTATTGCAAAGGGATGTTTCTAAAATTTTCTCCTGCAGTTTTCTTTTCTTTTCTGCACAACAAATTTGTTTCATTTTTCATTACTCCTGTTTCTTCTTTCCTTCGCCTCCTTCTCCGCCTTCTTCTTCCTCTTCCTCCTCCTCCTTTCTTTTTTTTATTGTCGCATATTTTTGTTTTCTTTACAAACGTTTGCATCTCCCTTGTTATCTTACATGTCTGTATGTCTGTCTGTCTGTCTGTCTGTCTGTTTGTCTATGAATATCTGTTTTTACGTTCGTCCTTCAGTACGTGTCTTCTCTACTTGTCTGTCTATATGTGTGTCTGTTTATCTACCTGCGTATCTATCAGTCTGTCTGCCTGTCTCTGTCTTTACAGGTATTGAACTGGTCACAGGCACCTGACCTCCTTTCCCCTCTCTTTCCCTCTTCCTTCCTGTCTCTCCCTCCTCGTCACATCTTCCTCCTCACCTTCCACGCAGCATCCTCCCTCTTCCTTGCTTTCTATTCTCTTCCTTGCCTTCTTTTTCCCCTTTTTTCCCTTCCCCTCTTCCCTTTGCCTCTGTCTTCCTCCTTATCTCCACTCTTTTTTCTCCAATATTCTCTTTTTCCTCTTTTTTTCCTTTCCTTTCCCTTGTTTCCCTCTATCCACTCTTGTGAGGCTTCTATTTTCCTCACCCTCCCTTTACTTCCTGGATCTTCTCTCCTCTCCCTCTTTCCTTCCCTCTCTTTCATCTCCTCATATTGATTATCTTCGTCTTTGCATCTTGTCCTTTACTTCCTCCTTTCACAACTATATCAGACTCTCTCTCTCTCTCTCTCTCTCTCTCTCTCTCTCTCTCTCTCTCTCTCTCTCTCTCTCTCTCTCTCTCTCTCTCTCTCTCTCTCCTTTCATGTCCCTGTTTTCTCATTTCACATCTGTTCCCACCCAATATCGCTTCCTTCCTTCTTCCTCCTCCTCCTCCTCCTCCTCTTCCTCCTATGACCTCACATGACCTCCTGGACATCACAAAGGACATCCAGAACTGATAATTATTAGTAAAGTTCAATAACTCTCATAATGGAGGCTGACGATCCCCCCGAGAGAGAGAGAGAGAGAGAGAGAGAGAGAGAGAGAGAGAGAGAGAGAGAGAGAGAGAGAGAGAGAGAGAGAGAGAGAGAGAGAGAGAGAGAGAGAGAATGGAGGTGTTGGTATGCATTTTCAGGTGTGTGTGTGTGTGTGTGTGTGTGTGTGTGTGTGTG
>NC_087188.1:7358734-7366234 GCF_035594125.1 Scylla paramamosain
GTAGTAGTAGTAGTAGTAGTAGTAGTAGTAGTAGTAGTAGTAGTAGTAGTAGTAGTAGTAGTAGTAGTAGTAGTAGTAGTAGTAGTAGTAGTAGTAGTAACCTTTGTTTATTTTGTTCCTATATCTGTCAGGCACGCTCTCTCTCTCTCTCTCTCTCTCTCTCTCTCTCTCTCTCTCTCTCTCTCTCTCTCTCTCTCTCTCTCTCTCTCTCTCTCTCTCTCTCTCTTCCCACGCCATCATTACCATTTAGACAAACATGGACGTTCATTTGACCAACGTGTTCTGTATCAATATCCTCAGAGTGGGTCATGGCGTGGCTTAACACTGGGCGCCTCACTAATGTCGAGTTACGTAACGGTGTGTGTATGTGTGTGTGTGTGTGTGTGTGTGTGTGTGTGTGTGTGTGTGTGTGTGTGTGTGTGTGTGTGTGTGTGTGTGTGTGTGTGTGTGTGTGTGTGTGTAAACTTCAAACACTCGCTTCTAAATGAAATAATTGGAAAAAAACTAAATTAATTTTGACACCAAGTGACACGCATGATTTGTAAACCAACCGGGGTGAACTGTACGATAGATCTCTCTCTCTCTCTCTCTCTCTCTCTCTCTCTCTCTCTCTCTCTCTCTCTCTCTCTCTCTCTCTCTCTCTCTCTCTCTCACTACATCCATTCTCATTTCTCTTAATTTTAGCTTTATTTTGCTTGAGTAAGATATTCTCTCTCTCTCTCTCTCTCTCTCTCTCTCTCTCTCTCTCTCTCTCTCTCTCTCTCTCTCTCTCTGACACACACAGCAACACGGTAATGTGATTGGGTTATGATGCATGATTGGAGCCCGGCAGAGAGCTTTCAGGTGGAAATCCATCGTGCAGGTCACTCACCTCTCGTTGCAATGCTGTAGAAAGAAAGAGAGGGAGAGCATTTCTGTGCCATCAGCCTTGTCAAACTCCACTACAATCTTAAAAAAAAAAAACGCCCTTCAAAAACCCCAATATCGTGCACTAGACTCCTCTGAGCCAGTTCTCCTAAGCGTCCAGGTCTCGCAAGGACTACTATTCAAGACCCTTATGTTTGCACGGGTTTATGTTGTTTCCCTACTGACAGTGAAGCCTTGTTGAATTACCAGTAGAATCATAAGACGCGCTTCAAAACGCCAATAACGTACACTACACCCGTGATACTCGTGATATACCGTGATATAAGGCGGTGGCGTGTGTAGGAATAAGGGGGACAGTCTGGTGTCAGTCAACTTGTGATCAGCCTCGTCTTGAGAAAATTGTGGCACTTACTCGCAATCCTGTGAGCGTGCCTTTGCCTGATGGCGCATTGCAGGGAAAAAATTCACTTGATAACGAGGAAAATACACTTCCGCTAAAATATGAGAGTGAAATGTTGACACTGAAAGCTGAGCATAAAGGAAAATACTTTTGTCACTATATATAAAGCAGGTTACATGTGACCTGGTTGTTAGGTGAAGCGGAAGAGATTTACCTGATAAACTGAAAATAAATAAATAAATAAATAAAACATGTTTCAGATAAACTTGAGATTGAAAGAAAAAATAGCTAGAAAACACCTTCAAATATACGAGTAGAGCACGTTACATGAACCAATATTTAGATAAACTGGATGTTAAAGGAAGAGGAAGAGATTTACCTCATAAACATAGAAATAAATCAAATAAAACACTTCATATAAACTTTGAAATGAAAGAAAACACAGAAAACAATTTGTCGATTAATATATGAATGCAAATAACGGAGATTCGTAAGAAAGACCTTTTTATTGAGATCCAAATGACAAAAAGATTCACTGGAACAAAATACTCGCTCAGTTTATTTTCCGTGCGTCACACTGGCTAAGGGCACAGAAAATACGGGAACAGCGTCTGTTTTTCGTTCTGAAGTATAAAAAAGAAAAAAAGTGAAGATGCTGGAAAGTGTAGCTCAGGTAAATATGGAAAAAAATCTGTACGAAATTCGAAAATAGAATAAAAAATAAAGAAATGAAAGATACATGAAAAACCAAGAGAAGTTCAAAAGAAAATCCAAATACTGAATATAAACAAACAAACAAACAAACAAACAAACAAACAAACAAAGTGGTAGAAAAATTGAAAAGAAATACATAAATAAAATCGACATGATAAACAATAAGGAAACGAAAATAATGATAACAATACTAACAATCATAATAAGAAAAATAAGAAGAATAAGAATATGAAGATAATAATGATAATAATAATAATAATAATAATAATAATAATAATAATAATAGTAATAATAATAACAATAATAATTCACACGCCCAGTACTTCCTTGCGCAATCTCGCTCATCGCCTCAGATCTATGGACACACAAACCTTGCGCGAGGTCAGCGGCGCGCGGCAAGGCAAGGAAAAATAAACCATTGGCTTCCTTCACTCTAGGGACTTCAAAAACAAGGTCGGGAGGGTAAAATATGAACCTTACCGGGAGTCCTTCAACAAGAGACCCGCGGTGGAATCCTACAACAGCGCAGCGCATTTATTTACTTTTTTCTCTTCTCTTAATCTCGTTTCTTCCTATTTTTTTTTCCTTAGGGCATTGCTGAGGTGGAAAATGAGGCTGTGAGGTATTCTGGTGAGGGAATGGCGCGAGTTATGAGGCATTCTTTGGTGTTTTGTTACTGTGTGTGTGTGTGTGTGTGTGTGTGTGTGTGTGTGTGTGTGTGTGTGTGTGTGTGTGTGTGTGTGTGTGTGTGTGTGTGTGTGGTTAGGTGTCTATGTGTGTGACTCTTTGTACGGTCTGTTATATGTCTGTCTGTCTGGATGTCTGTCTGGATGTCTGTCTGTCTGTCTGTCTGTCTGGATGGATGGATGGATGGATGGATGGATGGATGGATAGATAGGCACAAACAAACAGACAGACAGACAGACAGACAGACAGACAGACAGATAAATAGACTGATATACTTACACAGATGCAAGTAGATGGATAGAGATAGATAAATAGATAGATACAAATAAACAGATAGACAAACAGACACACAGACATAAATGGATGGAATAATGAAGAGAAGTTCGTCTCTCTCTCTCTCTCTCTCTCTCTCTCTCTCTCTCTCTCTCTCTCTCTCTCTCTCTCTCTCTCTCTCTCTCTCTTGTTTTTCAATACACAATGAAAAACAAAGCAACAAATAGGCCGGGATATTTCATGAATGTCCAACACCTGCGTCTGTCTGTCTGTCTGTCTGTCTGTCTGTCTGTCTCTATATGTATGTATAAGATAAGAAAATAAAGAAAATTGCAAGTCATCAAGCCTACACGTGGCAGACTCTGTGTAAACATGCCTACCTATTTCCGCCTATCATCCCCATCCATAATTATCTTTAATCTTCTCTTACAGTTCCCTAACGACTAACCTAACGACCTGATTACTGAGTCTATTCCATTCACCTGATAACACATTTGAGAACTAATTCCTTCTTTTCTTTTCTTTTTCTTCTAACTATCAAATTTAGACCCATTATTCTTGTCCAATCCTTATTACTGACTTACATCTCTTACATCACTCTTGTTACATTTGCTGCAAAACTTAAGGTCTTTTACCAGATTCCTCCTTAACGATGTCTTTCTAACGAGCTTCAATCTCCTTTCGTAAACAATACTTGTCATTGCTTGTATAGACAGAGAGAGAGAGAGAGAGATAATTGATGAAACAGGGAAAATTTACATATACATAAAAAGAACACACACACACACACACACACACACACACACACACACACAGAGAGAGAGAGAGAGAGAGAGAGAGAGAGAGAGAGAGAGAGAGAGAGAGAGAGAGAGAGAGAGAGAGAGAGAGAGAGAGAGAGAGAGAGAGAGAGAGAGAGAGAGAGAGATAGATAGATAGATAGATAGATAGATAGATAGATAGAGACAGACAGATAGATAGATAGATAGATAGATAGATAGATAGATAGAGAGATGGATAGAGAGATAAATAAGGTTAGATTAGGTTACAATAGATAGATAGATAGATAGATAAATATATAGATAGATAAATTGATAGGTTGGGTTAGGACAAGACAGGATAGATAGACAAAGAGAAAAAGACATGCATGGTTGAATGTATCTATGTATGCATGTACGTATGTATGTATGTATGTATGTGGAAAGAGGAGTGTGCAATTTTTTGTGTTTGCTTTTTTTTTTTGGGGGGCCAGTGTGTGTGTGTGTGTGTGTGTGTGTGTGTGTGTGTGTGTGTGTGTGTGTGTGTGTGTGTGTGTGTGTGTGTGTGTGTGTGTGTGTGTGTGTGTGTGTGTGTGTGTGTGTGTGTGTGTGTGTGTGTGTGTTTGGCGTGACGTATACAAAGAGTGACCTCGCTTTAATCAAATGGGATAGAGAGGCCGTTAGGCAAGGTCAACCATGAGAGAGAGAGAGAGAGAGAGAGAGAGAGAGAGAGAGAGAGAGAGAGAGAGAGAGAGAGAGAGAGAGAGAGAGAGAGAGAGAGAGAGAGAGAGAGAGAGAGAGAGTGTAAAAAGAATGCAGAAAGATATCTAGACATGCGCGCGACACATACATACATATACAGACACACACACACACACACACACACACACACACACACACACACACACACACTAACTCATTAATCTTTACCAATTACTCGTAAATAGTGAATAATTAAACATTTTTTACGTCATTAATATAATTTACACGCCTTCCTCAGTGAAGCAGCAACAACAACAACAACAACAACAACAACAACAACAACAACAACAACAACAACAACAACAACAACAATAATAACAAGAGTGTCATTGTCACCAACCTTGACTTGGAGACTGACGCCCAAAATAAATATAAATAATAAAAAAAATTACAGAAAAAAAGAGGAAAAAGAAAAAAATATGACAAGTAGGATATTGCAATCTCATATACCGTAGAGAGAGAGAGAGAGAGAGAGAGAGAGAGAGAGAGAGAGAGAGAGAGAGAGAGAGAGAGAGAGAGAGAGAGAGAGAGAGACGAGGGGGAGATATAATTATGTTATTGTTGTTGTTATTAGTGGTGGTGGTGGTGGTGGCGGTGGCGATGGTGGTAGTGAACTTCTCGCCTCTTTGAAGTGTTAATGAATCAATGAAACAATGAGCCGAACCCAACCGAACCACCGCGCTTCATTGGTACAGGTGTTGTTATCATCACTGTTATTGTTATTGCTGTTATTATCATTATTATCATTACTATTATTATTATTATTATTATTATTATTATTATTATTATTATTATTATTATTACTATTTCACTAAGGCACGTGTGTGTATTACATTAATGACGCAAAAATGTTTAATGACTCATTGTTTATACGAGTAATTGATAAAGATTAATGGCTTGTGTACGTAAGTGTTGTTGTTGTTGTTGTTGTTGTTGTTGTTGTTGTTGTTGTTGTTGTTGTTGTTGTTGTTGTTGTTGTTGTTGTTGTTGTTGTTGTTGTTGTTGTTGTTGTTGTTGTTGTTGTTGTTGTTGTTGCTGCTGCTGCTGCTGCTGCTGCTGCTGCTGCTGCTGCTGCTGCTGCTGCTGCTGCTGCTGCTGCTGCTGCTGCTGCTGCTGCTGCTGCTGCTGCTGTTGTTGTTGTCGTTGTTGTTATTGTAAGAATACAAAGGAATACAAAGGAAAGAACAAACAGCAACAGGGCCTAACGAGGCTGTCTGTGTGACGATGCTATCACTACAGATTGTATGAATTAAAGCCAAAAGGAAAACAAGGTTCAAAGAAGGAAAACAAGAAAGCACAGAGAGAGAAAGAGTCAAAGAATGTGATAGGAAACATTGAAAGAGAAACAAATTGCTCTATCTAGTAATTAAAAAAAGATAATTTATGCAAGAGTGAAGTACATTATTTGAGGAGTTGATGCCAAGTGCCTGTGTTACCTGTGTTATTTGAGGGGTTGATGCGAGGTGCCTGTGTTACCTGTGTTATTTGAGGGGTTGATGCCAAGTGCCTGTGTTACCTGTGTTGAAGTTTATATCGTGTTACACGTACTGGGAGAGACTTCCAAACATTTAGGAGGAGGAGGAGGAGGAGGAGGAGGAGGAGGACGAAATAAAAAGTGGAAAATAAGTCGATGAGGAAGATGAAAAAGGAGAAGAAAATAACAAGGGAAGGAGGAGGAGGAGGAGGAGGAGGAGGAGGAGGAGGAGGAGGAGGAGGAGGAGGAGGAGGAGGAGGAGGAGGAGGAGGAGGGGGAGGCGTAGGTGGTGTGACCTTGTAATCAACTGATAAAAAAAAGGGGAGTGTGAAAATGAGAGAGAGAGAGAGAGAGAGAGAGAGAGAGAGAGAGAGAGAGAGAGAGAGAGAGAGAGAGAGAGAGAGAGAGAGAGAGAGAGAGAGAGAGAGAGAGAGAGAGAGAGAGAGAGAGAGAGAGAGAGAGAGAGACGGAAAGGCAACAAACAAGAAAACAAACAACATCTATACAGGACATGAAACAAAGAACTTGAAATATATCCTTCCTTTTTTCCCCTTCCCCTTTATTTCCCCTCCCTTCCTCCTCCTCCCCCTCCTCCTCTTGTTCCTCTTCCTTTTCCTCCCTTTTCATCTCCTCCCTTCCTCTTTTTCCACTTCCTGTTTGCTTACGGCCCTTCTTCCCTCCTGCCACTCCTCCTTTTCATCCTGTTATAGGGAGTAAACATCTTTCGGCCCCTCCTCCTCCTCCTCCTCCTCCTCCTCGTGCCATTCACCAGTATTAGCACACAGCACAGTCTCGCGTCCCCTCACTGTCACCACGCTGCCCGGTAAGATCTGGTCAGCACACACCATCGCGGCAACCCCTTCATGATTTATTACTAAAACCTTACCACTGGGGTGAATCTCATTACTGATAAATATTACACGGTTTTTTGTTTTGTTTTGTTTTTTATTCGTGGACGTCAGTTTCGCTTTAAAGACGTGTTTTCTGGGATGTGTGTCTAGAAAATATGAGAAGTTCTGACGCGGCAATCAGGAAAAGACCAACGTGTGATGATTTTCAAAAATGCAAAAGCTTTCTGTTATAATAAGGAAAATAATAATAATAATGATGATAATGTGGCAGGAACACAAACGCTTCAAGAAGGAAATATATATAAAAGCTTGTGTTTAGAAGAAGCAGAGAGTGAATATAGTGTGTGACAGCAATACAATATGACAGGTGTGTGTGTGTGTGTGTGTGTGTGTGTGTGTGTGTGTGTGTGTGTGTGTGTGTGTGTGTGTGTGTGTGTGTGTGTGTGTGTGTGTGTGTGTGTGTGAAAATGGAATGCGAGAGAAAACGTGCTGCTTTCATTGTAGCGTCATGAAATATGAAACGCACCTGTTGATGTGTGACGCAACATTACAATTCTTCACTCGCACAATATTCTGTCTGTTATCACCGTTTTCCTGACCCATCAACATTTACTGAACCACACCAACAGCGGCTGATAAATGTGACGCTCGGCTACACTTCGGATACACATGTGACGCTCGGCTACACTTCGGATACACATTCACAGCCACATTCCT
>NC_087188.1:7371234-7388734 GCF_035594125.1 Scylla paramamosain
TGACTTAATTACCTTGCCTAACTAATGGAGCTACAAGGCTAAATATAGAGCAAAATGCTTTTATTTTGTATGTATGTATATTAAATTAGAGGCTCGTGCTTAAATGATGCAAGGATTAGCAGTATTAAGAGACATACATACATACATACATACATACATACATACATACATACATACGCATTTACAAACATGGGTAGATATACAGATACACAAACAATAGATAGATAGGATAGATGGATGGATAGATGAAAACATACATACATACATACATACATACATACATACACACTTACAAACATAGATATATAAGTAGATACACATAGATAAAAAGGGAGATAGGATAGATAGATGGATACATACATACATACATACATACATACATACATACATACATACATACACACATAATCACCATATTTATCTAAAGACATAACTAAAGAAAATAAATTAAAATCAAGACAAAACATAAACCGAAATTAAGAACAGGAAAACCAATAAACAGGAAAAGCACCGCGAATAAAAATAAACAAACAAACAAACAAACAAACAAACTATAAACACGAGAACAAAAAGCAACGAAGAATAAAGAAACAAACGAAACGAAAGAGATAAACGAAAATACAACACTAAATACTTAAACGGAAAATAAGGAAAAGAAAGAGAAAAGCAAACACTGATAAAAAAAAGTGAGAAAAAAACACGAGAGAGAGAGAGAGAGAGAGAGAGAGAGAGAGAGAGAGAGAGAGAGAGAGAGAGAGAGAAGTGACCCAAATATAATGATGCGAAATTACGTGAAAATACTCTCTCTCTCTCTCTCTCTCTCTCTCTCTCTCTCTCTCTCTCTCTCTCTCTCTCTCTCTCTCTCTCTCTCTCTCTCTCTTCTACCTAATTAGCACTATTACCTGTATTATCTACCCCAGGTAATCCACACGGACGTCAATTAATGTCGGTCAAGGCGCACCAGCATCAATAATAATAATAATAATAATAATAATAATAATAATAATAATAATAATAATAATAATAATAATATAGCAGCAGGAGGAGGAGGAGGAGGAGTTGTTGTTGTTAAGAGTAGAAGTTAAGAGTAGTAGTAGTAGTAGTAGTAGTAGTAGTAGTAGTAGTAGTAGTAGTAGTAGTAGTAGTAGTAGTAGTAGTAGTAGTAGTTAATAAATAAATAAATAAATAAACAAAGGTGGATCGTACACAAACATTACAAAATAATTCTGAGTTCATTCCTTTAATTTGGCACAAGTCGTTCCTTTACCTTTTAAATCATTCACTTTTTGATTTATTCCTATTTTCCACATTTTTTTTTATGTGCAATGTCGAAAAAGGAAATTTGCGCAGCTTATAAAAATACGAAAAGTACTGCTCTCTCTCTCTCTCTCTCTCTCTCTCTCTCTCTCTCTCTCTCTCTCTCTCTCTCTCTCTCTCTCTCTCTCTCTCTCTCTCTCTCTCTCTCTCTCTCTCTCTCTCCTTTATTTAATTGTGCAGTTTCGAAAGAGATAATTGGAGCAAAGTTGATGATTAATACAAAGAAATATATATTATTCTTCTTCTTCTTTCCTTCTTTCTTCCTTTCATTCCTGCTTTATTTATTTTCCCTCCTTTTAAACGTGCAATTTCCAAAGGAGACAAAAATTACAGATAAAAAATATTGTTCTTTCTCTCTTTTCTTTCTCCCTTTCATTCTTTACAATCATCCTGTCCTTATTCTCTCCTTCGCAATCATAGACGCAAGAAATACACGAATAAAAGAAGGAAGAAATAAAGTAGAAGTAAGATTAGCGGAAAGATAAGAAAATTTTTGTCCCTCGTCTCTTCCTTCCTTCGCTTTAATCTTGCTCTTTTTTGTATATTTTTGCTGCTTCTCTCATTCTTTTCCTTATTCTTTTTTTTTTTTCTCTATTTCAGGTTGTGCTTGAAAGGAGAAAAAGAATCTCTGAGGACACGCGTGAGAAGAGGAGGATCGTAAGAGGAGGAGGAGGAGAAGGAGGAGGAGGAGGAGGAGGAGGAGGAGGAGGAGGAGGAGGAGGAGGAGGAGGAGGAGGAGTAAAGAGCTAATAGCAGTACATTTCTTCATAATTGCTTTGGTATTTGTCCAAGAAGAAGAAAAGAAAGGAAGAAGAAGAAGAAGAAGAAGAAGAGGAAGAAGAAGAAGGAAAGGAGGAAAGAATAAAGAAAGAAAGAAAGGAAGGAACAGGCAATAATCCCTAAACTCTTAATAATAATAATAATAATAATAATAATAATAATAATAATAATAATAATAATAATAATAATATTAATAATAATAATAACAATAGCAACAACTTAGATTAATATTTACATTCAGAAAAACAAGGAAAATATATAAAAACAAATCAGGAAATCAAAGAACTACTATTACTACAACAACAACAACAACAACAACAACAACAACAACAACAACAACAACCACAACAATGACAACAATGCAAGAACTACTACTACAAAACGCTAACCAACCCACAATATACCACAACCCAACCACCACTACCACCACCACCACCATTACCACCACCACCACCACATACACAACACCTGCGATCTCATACACGATGCTCACTGGAGGAACGGACGCAGGAGATGAGGAGGAGGAGGAGGAGGTGGGCGCGACTGACGTAATGAGAGAGGTTATGAGAACTATGAATGAGTCTCGGTACTGGGGGGAGCTTAACTTAAGTGAGAGGGTTAATGGCAGTGCAGTCTTGGAGGGAGGAGATGAAGTGCCCTTGGAAATGATGTTCAACACGTCTCATATCATTACCATCACCGCGTACACCTGTCTGTTCGTCCTCTCCGCTCTTGGAAATATATCTGTGCTGAAGAGTATTGCTGGGTAAGTGTGTGTGTGTGTGTGTGTGTGTGTGTGTGTGTGTGTGTGTGTGTGTATTTTTTATAAGTCTGTGTGTCTTTGTTTCTATCTTTGTATGTCTGTATGTCTGTGTGTCTGTCTGTTTCTGAATTCACATATGTTAGTCTGAATGCGCCTCTCTCTCTCTCTCTCTCTCTCTCTCTCTCTCTCTCTCTCTCTCTCTCTCTCTCTCTCTCTCTCTCTCTCTCTCTCTCTCTCACATCATGAAATTTAAATGAGTGTTAATAATTTGTGGTTTACCTTCTTAATTAAAAAAAAAACACCTGGCTTACCCTCCTCCCCGTCTCTCTCTCTCTCTCTCTCTCTCTCTCTCTCTCTCTCTCTCTCTCTCTCTCTCTCTCTCTCTCTCTCTCTCTCTCTCTCTCTCTCCCCCTGTCTCGTATTTCAAAGTTGGCCTTAACAAGGTAAATAAACTTTGGGCCAATAGTTAGGGATTAGAGAGGAGCAGATATAGCATAGTTTCCCATTTGGACCCTTCACTGGTTTTCTTTCTGTGCTCCTTATAGAAAATGGGCTTATGGGAATTTCAAGTATACGGTTCAAGATTTATTTATACTATTAAGTTTGTAAGTTATCTAATTATCAATACTTACCTGCCTCTTCCTTTTCTTCTCCCTCCTCCTCCTCCTCCTCCTCCTCTTCTTATTTCATATATCATCGTTATCTTCCTTATTTCATTATTTCTTCGCTTCTTTCCCCTTATCGTCATTATTAAATTTTCCTTTTTCTTCTTCTTCTTCTTCTATCACCACGATCTCTTTACTCTCCTCCCCCTCCTCTTCCTCCTCCTCCTCCTCCTCCTCTTGGTTAATTTCCTCTTCATGATTTTTTCCCTCCTTTGTGCCTCTCCTTATACTTTTCTTCCTCCTCCTCCTCTTCCTCCTCCTTTTCCTCCTCTTCCTCCTCCTCCTCACCATTCTTCTCTCCTCTTTTCTCTCTTTTCATTTCTAACGTTTTCTTCTCCTCCTCCTTCTCACATTCATCATGTCTCCTTTCTGTTCTTAATTATTACCATCCTCCTCCTCCTCCTCCTCCTCCTCCTCCTCCTCCTCCTCCTACTCATCATCAACATCATCATATCTTCCCTCCTCTGTTCTCCTTCACTTATACCATCATCCTCCTCCTCCTTCTCCTCACTATACCTTCCTTTCCTCTGCCCTCCTCCTCCTCCTCCTCCTCCTTCTCATCATCATCATCTTCTTCTTCCTTCTAACCTCATTTTCAACTTTCCTTCTCCTCTCGTCTTCACTTTCGTCTTCCTTCTGTCCTTCACTAACACCCCCTCCTCCTCCTCCTCCTCCTCCTCCTCCTCCTCCTCCTCCTCCTCCTCCTCCTCCTCCTCCTCCTCCTCCTCCTGCTCCTAGGCACAGATGGCGCACCTCCACCTCGCGTGTCACCCTCATGATCCTGCACCTCACCATTGCCGACCTACTAGTGACCTTTCTGCTCATGCCCCTGGAGGTAAGATGGGGGGAGGGGGGAAGGCGTGGGAAGGGAGGGAGGGAGGGAGGGAGGGGAGGGGAGGATAGGATGTGTGGAACGAAAAGGGGAGGGCAGGAGGAATGGATAAGTAGAAGAGGAGGGAAGGGGAGGAGGAAAGGAGAGGAGAAGGGAAGGAAGGGAAGGGGGAGGAAAGAGGAGGAAGGAAAGATGGAACGGGAGGAGACAGGGGGAAGGAAAACTGTCAGAAAAGAAAATGGAGGGGAAAGAAGGAAAGAAGGAAGGAAGGAAGGAAGGAAAGTGAAGGAAGAGGAGAAAGAAAGGACAAAGGAACTAATAAAGGACTTAAAACAGGAAAGAAAGAAGATAAAGGAAGATAAAAAAGGAAGAAAGGGAGAGAAGAATAAACAAGAGCACAAATAAATGAAGGAAGGGAGGAAGGAAGACAGAAAAATAATAAGTAGGAGTACATAGGAAGTGAAGGAAGGAAGAAAGGAAGGAGGGAAGAGAAAAAGGAATAACCAGAAAAGCAAGAAAGCGAAGGAGGGAAACAATAAAGGAGATGAAAGGAATACTTAACAAGATTTTTTCCTTTTTCTCCTTTATTTATGAGTTTCAAAGAGAAGAGAAGAGGAGAAGGAGGGAACCAATGAAAGAAGAAGGTGGAGAGAGAGAGAGAGGGAGAGAGAATAAAGAACAATAGGAAGTAAGAAAAGACTAGAAAAGAAGAGAAGAAGAGCAAAAAGAGAAAAAGAGGAAAGACAAGAAAATAAGGAAATAAGAAAGAGGAATGTGATGAAACTGAGAAAAGAAAGAAAAGGAGAGGAAAATAAAAGAGAAGATGAAAAACTGCGAGAGAGGAAAAGGAGGAAAGATGGGAGGGAGGAAAGGCACTGGAGGGGAAAGTAACAGATGTCGGGTGGAGAGAGAGAGAGAGAGAGAGAGAGAGAGAGAGAGAGAGAGAGAGAGAGAGAGAGAGAGAGAGAGAGAGAGAGAGAGAGAGAGAGAGAGAGAGAGAGCTGGATATGTAGTGAAGCTAAAAATAGTTTGTGTATTCAGAGAGAGAGAGAGAGAGAGAGAGAGAGAGAGAGAGAGAGAGAGAGAGAGAGAGAGAGAGAGAGAGAGAGAGAGAGAGAGAGATAAAAAGCAAATTATCACAAGAACTTGCAATAGTGATTTCCAATACTGACTCTCTCTCTCTCTCTCTCTCTCTCTCTCTCTCTCTCTCTCTCTCTCTCTCTCTCTCTCTCACCTGAAGCAACACTCAAGTACTCGTGGGGCCGTCTTAAAGAAAACGGAGGCATTTTTTAAAGTGTGTCAGGGGAGTCTTAAAGAAAATGAGGCAATATTTTTTGAACCACAGAAAACGCAGACAAAAAATTACATTACAGGAATATTTGTTTTTAATTTATTTATATTTGTCTATGTGTTTATTTACAATTTTTTTTATTTACCTTGTTATTTTGTTTGTTACTGAAATTTTGAGTTGAAATGGAGTTACTACTACTACTACTACTACTACTACTACTACTACTACTACTACCACTACTACTACTACTAGGAGAGCGTAAGAGTTAATATATGTATGGTTATAATAGACCTCTCTCTCTCTCTCTCTCTCTCTCTCTCTCTCTCTCTCTCTCTCATTCAAGCCTCATCAGACGAGACACAAGGAGGAGGGAATGAAGAGAAGTGATAAAGGAGAGATGAAGGAAGGGAAGGAGAGCTGAAGCAATAAAGATAGAATTGAAGGAGAAATGCAGAATGCTGAGAGGGAAGGAGAGAGAGAGGATTAGATAAAGGGGGAGACAGAGAGAGAGAGAGAGAGAGAGAGAGAGAGAGAGAGAGAGAGAGAGAGAGAGAGAGAGAGAGAGAGAGATTTTCTATCACAATTTCAGATCCATTTAGCTTGTGATAACTGAAACTTTAGAAAGAGAACGTGAGAAAATTTACTCTCTCTCTCTCTCTCTCTCTCTCTCTCTCTCTCTCTCTCTCTCTCTCTCTCTCTCTCTCTCTCTCTCTCTCTCGTCTCATACCATATAAATTACTCCTACGTTTCCAGTTAATATTACAGACGTTTTTCTCGCTAAATTTTCCACCCACTGAAGCGATGAATAGATTTAACACTGAGGAGCTGCACCAAACATGCACGAGGAGAGAAGCGAGTCTTTAAAAATGTGCAAAATGAAATAGTAACCGTGTGTGTGTGTGTGTGTGTGTGTGTGTGTGTGTGTGTGTGTGTGTGTGTGTGTGTGTGTGTGTGTGTGTGTGTGTGTGTGTGTGTTAAGATTTGTAGATGGGTATTCTCTCTCTCTCTCTCTCTCTCTCTCTCTCTCTCTCTCTCTCTCTCTCTCTCTCTCTCTCTCTCTCTCTCTCTCTCTCTCTCTCTCTCTCTCTCTCTCTCTCTCTCTTTTCGTAATCTCTTTCTCCCTTACTTCCCCTTTCTTTCCAATCTCTTCCTTTCCTCTCCACAATCTCTTCACTCTCCTCCTTTTAATTCATTTCATCTCTCTCTCTCTCTCTCTCTCTCTCTCTCTCTCTCTCTCTCTCTCTCTCTCTCTCTCTCTCTCTCTCTCTCTCTCTCTCTCATATATACCTCATTGTTTTCGTGACTAATTAACTTCACCTGTAATTGTAACAAACTCCATTTCTGTGGCTAAGAAAATTTTTGTCTCTCTCTCTCTCTCTCTCTCTCTCTCTCTCTCTCTCTCTCTCTCTCTCTCTCTCTCTCTCTCTCTCTCCATCCATCTATTGTCTATTTATTTATCCATCTTGCTATCTATCTATTTTAATATCTCTTTATCTACTATCTGTCTATGTATTATCTATGTTTATCTACTGTCTGTCTATCTATGTATTAAGTATCTATCTATTTACCGGTTAATCAGTCTATCTATCTGTCCATCTATCAGTCTGTCAACTTATCTATCTATCTATCTAGTCATACTTTTTTTTTATTTATTTATTTTTATCTATCACTGAACAAACTAACTCCTACTAACACTATATTAAAGAAATTCCTCCTCCTCCTCCTCCTCCTCCTCCTCCTCCTCCTCCTCCTCCTCCTCCCGCAGATTGGATGGGCGTGGACAGTATCGTGGGAGGCGGGGGACCTTGCCTGCCGTGTTCTCGCCTTCTTCAGAACCTTCGGCGTGTTTCTTAGCGGTTTCCTCCTCATTGTTATCAGTGTGGACAGGTGAGAGAGAGAGAGAGAGAGAGAGAGAGAGAGAGAGAGAGAGAGAGAGAGAGAGAGAGAGAGAGAGAGAGAGAGAGAGAGAGTGTGTGTGTGTGTGTGTTTCCTCATAGATCCCAGTTTATATATTTTTTCATTAGGGATTAAGTAAGCTCTCTCTCTCTCTCTCTCTCTCTCTCTCTCTCTCTCTCTCTCTCTCTCTCTCTCTGTGGGTAAGAATATTTTTTCACGCTTCTCTTACTTCAGCTATTTTTCTTCTTATTCCTCCTCCATTTCCTCCTCTTCTCTCTCTCTCTCTCTCTCTCTCTCTCTCTCTCTCTCTCTCTCTCTCTCTCTCTCTCTCTCTCTCTCTCTCTCTCTCTCTCTCTCTCTCCTCCCCTGTTCCTCTTTCCTTTATTTGCTTTATACTCACTCACGAATTGTTCCTCTCTCTCTCTCTCTCTCTCTCTCTCTCTCTCTCTCTCTCTCTCTCTCTCTCTCTCTCTCTCTCTCTCTCTCTCTCTTCTTACAGTCCCCGGCTTTCCCTCTTCTTGTTTCTTCGCATCCTTCTTCTCTCTCTTCTTTCTTCTTTCTCTTCTTCCTTTGCTGTCTCTCCTCACTCCTCTCTCCTTCTACCTCCTCCTCTTTATCCTTCTATTTCCTTCTTCACCACAAAATCCTCCTCCTCCTCCTCCTCCTCCTCCTCCTCCTCCTCTTCCTTCTCCTCCTCCTCCGTCGCTAAATCCTCCTTATCTTCATCTTCCTTACGTCCTCTTCTTAACATCTTTTCATTAACTCTTCCTTATTCTTCTCCTCCTCCTCCTCCTCCTCCTCCTCCTCCTCCTCCTCCTCCTCCTCCTCCTCCTCCTCCTCCTCTTCCTTCTCTTTCTTCCTTTTCCCTGTCATCCTCCTTTTCCTTTACAAATTTCCATTCTTCTTCATCTTCCTTCTCCTCCTTTATCATTTCTCTTCCTGCTTGTTTCCTTCTTCCTTTTTTTTCAGCTTTATTTCTTCCTCCTCCTCCTCTTCCTCCTCCTCCTCCTCCATCACTAAATCCTTCTCCTTATCTCTTCCTTATCCTCCTCCTCCTCCTCTTCCTTATCGAACTGCTCTTCTGTAACTCTTCCCCTTCGTCCTCTATCACCTCCACCTCCTCCTCCTCCTCCTCCTCCTCCATATGCCAGTCACTTTCATCTTTCCTCCTCCTCCTCCTCCTCCTCCCCCTCCTGTCTCTCCCACTTTTGATCAACGAAATAGTTACTCAAACAGCCTGGTGAGAACTTCCTTTGTATTCCTTTGTATTGGTTCTCCTTCAGGTACCACGCAGTTCTTCGGCCCCTGACGGTGACGGAGGCGAAGAGGCGGGTAAGGCTGATGCTCTGGGGCGCCTGGACTGCCTCTGGGGTCTGCTCCCTTCCCCAGGTGAGGCCCGTGTATAGAAATAATTATCTGTCAGCCACAACTATTTTTCTAAGCCCACAGAATGGTTACCCGAGTTCTCAAGAGTGTTTCTCCTGTTCACAATGTAGAAATCTTGTTAATCTGTCACTAGAACCACAAAAACAGCTCAGAAAATCGAAGTCATTTTACCACGACAATTTTCAAAGGCCACAGAATGATCAGCCGGGTTCTCAAGAGCGTTTCTCCTGTTCATAATGTAGAAATCTTGTTAATCTGTCACTGGAACCATAAAACATCCTTAAAAACCCGTGTCACTTCAAGCAGAGCCTTTGGAATGCAGTGGAGGTGCTGCCAGAAGCGTTTCAGAATATGGAGAGGGTCGCGTCCACCTGTCCTCACCTGCCTCCTTCCACTCATCCACCTGGCGTCACACCTGCACCACCTCCATCACGTCCATTCATGCTTCTCTTCCTTTCTCCTTCTCCTCAACCCTTTCATCATCCGTATCTTCTTTTCTTCTCTTCTCTCATACGCCTTCTATCTCTATTCCTTCATTCTTACATGCACTCCTCTCCTCTTCCTCTCTTCTTCTTCTTCCTCTCTTCCTCCTCCTCTTCTTCTTCTCTATATTCGTGTATGTATTCTTCTTTCCCTTCCTTCCCTTCATTTATTTAAATACCTGTCTTCTATTCTCTTCTGTTTCTTTATCTTTCTATTTTTTCTTAATTCCAGCATATTTCTCCTTCCTCTCTTCTCCCTCCTTCTCCTCCTCCTCCTCCTCCTACATATCTTCTTTCTTCTGCGTATTCCAGTATTACAACATCCTCCTCCTCCTCCTCCTCCATATCTTCTTTCTTCTTTGTATTCCAGTATTACAACATCCTCCTCCTCCTCCTCCTCCTCCTCCTCCTCCTCCTCCTCCTTAATCGTCACCATATCCTTTCATTCTTCCCCATTTTCCTTACCATTACTATCTCTCTCTCTCTCTCTCTCTCTCTCTCTCTCTCTCTCTCTCTCTCTCTCTCTCTCTCTCTCTCTCTCTCTCTCTCTCTCTCTCTCTCTCTCTCTCTCTCTCTCTCTCTCTCTCTCTCTTTTCCCTTCTTCCTCTTCTTCCTCCTCCTCCTCCTCCTCCTCCTCAATAAACTCTCCAAACAGCCAAGCAAGGATTTGAAGATCTAATGTTGTTTGCTTATCTCCTCCTCCTCCTCCTCCTCCTCCTCCTCCTCCTCCTCCTCCTCCTCCTCCTCCTCCTCCTCCTCCTCCTCCTCTTCAAAGCATGTCAGGAACTATAACATATGAAGCAAGAGGGAGGGGAAAAAAATACTGAGAAAGAACATTACGTAGGAAAGAGGAATGTAATAGCATGTAATTCTCTCTCTCTCTCTCTCTCTCTCTCTCTCTCTCTCTCTCTCTCTCTCTCTCTCTCTCTCTCTCTCTCTCTCTCTCTCTCTCTCTCTCGTAAGCTTGAGATACAAATCATACGAAGAGCGTCTTAAAGAATCATAACTATTCCCATTAACTACGAGGCGACTTAATACAGGTGTTTTAAATCATTACAGGCATTGATAACATGGACTGCAGTAAATAGTTCACAATAGACTCTTCAAATTACAATGAGAAAACGGTTGCAAAATTGTTGGGAAATCTTTCAACTCTCGTGAATCAAAAAACAATTCTTTGCACCGTGTAGTTAATATGTGGAACAGCCTTTATTCAGACAGACTGACAACACTGTACAGACTTTTTAATGCCGTCTTGATCAATATTTTTTTTCCTGCAATCCGCGGCTGACACCATTTGTTTGTTGGAGATTAAAATTCCATCCCTTCAACGGGGTCACCTCATTTCATCTATTTTCATTCTTTCCTGTAAAATTTCCTTCGGGTTTTTTCCTTCTCTAACCCCGTAGCGTGTTTATTCATTCTCTCTCTCTCTCTCTCTCTCTCTCTCTCTCTCTCTCTCTCTCTCTCTCTCTCTCTCTCTCTCTCTCTCTCTCTCTCTATCCCACGCATCTTTTTTCCAATCCTCTGACTCCATCCCACGTTCTTTATTTACTCTCTCTCTCTCTCTCTCTCTCTCTCTCTCTCTCTCTCTCTCTCTCTCTCTCTCTCTCTCTCTCTCTCTGGTATCGTGTTACCGCCTTTTGGAACCCATAATACATTTTTTTTCCTTTTTTCTTCTTTTTCTCTGAATTTTATCTCTCGCTTTTCAATCCCTCCCCCCTTCTCTCTCTCTCTCTCTCTCTCTCTCTCTCTCTCTCTCTCTCTCTCTCTCTCTCTCTCTCTCTCTCTCTCTCTCTCTCTCTCTCATCCCCTCACATTTCCTCTTCTTTCTCCTTACTTCCTTCCTTTTTCCTTCTTTCCTCTTCTCCTCCTCTCACTCTCTCTCACCTCTTCCCCTTCCTTCCTTTTTCCTTCTTTCCTCTTCTCCTCCTCTCACTCTCTCTCACCTCTTCCTCTCACAATCTCCCTTCACTTCCTACACGTTTAGCCCTTGACCTCTGCTCTTCCCCTCACTCTTACCACACTCACTGTTCTTCCCTTCCTCTGTTTTTCCCCTCTTTTTTCCCTCTCCTTTCTTCCCTCATCTCTCATCCCTCACCACCTCTCTCTCTCTCTCTCTCTTCTCATCTTTCCCTTGCTTTCCCTCCCTCCTTACTTCCCCTCACCACCTCTAATATTGCCTCACTCTCTCCCCTCACCTTTTATTTTCATTTTTTTCCCTCTTGTTTCCTTTTATTTCATTTTTTTCTCTTTAGTGTTTTATTTGTGTATCTTTCAATAAAATGTTAAGTTGTCGTTTCATTTTTTTTCTTCCAAACTCCTGCTTCTCACCTCCTCATTTATTATTATTATTATTATTATTCCTCCTCCTCCTCCTCTTCCTCTTCCTCCTCTGACTTCCTCCTACCTATCCTTCTACTCTCTTCACTACACTAATTCTTCACTCTCACTCTCTCTCTCTGATAACCTCTCTCACTCTTCCTCACCCTTCATATTCTCTCACTCCCTCCCTCATCACTGTTTATACGCCCTTACACTCCCCTTACTATCCCTTCCTCACTATCTGTCAAAAACTATCACTTTCCCACCTCACCATCCCCTTACTCTCCCCTCACCCTATATATACCCCCCTCACACCCCCCCATCACCCCTTTCCCAAATCGTCATCCTCCACGTTATCTCCCCCTCACTCTCCCTCCCTCTCCCTCTCTCCCAGGCCGTCATCTTCCACGTGGAGACACACCCCCAGCACGAGTGGTTCCGGCAATGTGTCACGTTCAATAGCTTTGCCACGCCCACGCACGAGCTTCTATACAATATATCGGGGTTTATCTTCATGTACGCCCTACCGCTTGCCACCATCATCTTCTGCTACGGCTCCATTGTCATCGCCCTCTACAGGAAAGACCGTGAGTGTGTGTGTGCGTGTGTGTGTGTGTGTGTGTGTGTGTAGGACGGGTACAGGTCAAGGGCAACGAATTAATAAAAAAAAGGTTCAATGAGGTGCCAGTTCCCAAATCGAGTCAAAAGTGTGTGTGTGTGTGTGTGTGTGTGTGTGTGTGTGTGTGTGTGTGTGTGTGTGTGTGTGTGTGTGTGTGTGTGTGTGTGTGTGTGTGTGTGTGTGTGTGTGTGTGTGTGTGTGTGTGTGTGTGTGTGTGTGTGTGTGTGTGTGTGGAGGATAATAGGAATGGATGGGATAGCTAAGGGAAGGGAAGGGAAGAAGGAATAGAGGAAAAAGAAAGAAGTAAGAAAAACAAAGAATAAAAGAAGGAAGTAGGAAAGAAAGGCAGATAGATAGATAGATAGATAGATAGATAGATAGAAAGATAGATATAGACATAGATAAATATATACATACAGGAAGGGAAGGGAAGGGAAGGGAAGGGAAGAAAGACAAAGGAGAGAAGAGGGAGAGGACAAGGAGGAAGAAGTGAGGAGAGGAGCAGAGAGAAGAGAAAGAGAGAAACTTTTGAAAACTAAGCAATAAATCAAGACAAAAAAGAAAAAAGGAAAGAAAATATACCGTGACAAAACATTCTCTCTCTCTCTCTCTCTCTCTCTCTCTCTCTCTCTCTCTCTCTCTCTCTCTCTCTCTCTCTCTCTCTCTCTCTCTCTCTCTCTCTTTCTAACTCACCTACTTCCATAATTACACGGATTTTTCTCTCACTTTCTTTCATTTTCTTTCTTCCACAGTGACATCGATGGAGGAGTGTGGAGGCGGAGGCGGAGGCGGAAGCGGAGGAGGAGGAGGAGGAGGAGGAGGAGGAGGAGGAGGAGGAGGAGGAGGAGGAGGTGGAGGAGGAGGAGGAGGGACACTTGGAAGAGCGAAGACCCGCACCCTCACTATGACTCTTACTATAGTCACCGTTTTCTTTCTGTGCTGGACTCCCTACAACGTGATGAGTCTGTGGTGAGAGAGAGAGAGAGAGAGAGAGAGAGAGAGAGAGAGAGAGAGAGAGAGAGAGAGAGAGAGAGAGAGAGAGAGAGAGAGAGAGAGAGAGAGAGAGAGAGAGAGAGAGAGAGAGAGAGAGAGAGAGAGGCGGCTTATCGTAACTTATTTTTCTGCTTGCATCCTACACACACACACACTCTCTCTCTCTCTCTCTCTCTCTCTCTCTCTCTCTCTCTCTCTCTCTCTCTCTCTCTCTCTCTCTCTAGTAAATATTATTCAGCCATTTCACATTTTTCTTTCTCTTTTCTTGACATTTTTATCTAATATTCTTACCGACAGACACACAACACTGCAATCCTCTTTACATAATACCTAACAAAAGTACATTCATATATATTTGTTTCTTTTGTCTGTGTGCGCGTATGTCTGTCTGTCTGTGTGTCGTAACCAGCACTCTTTAATAACCCTTTACTTTTTATAACGTACCGCGCCTGTGTACATGAGGGCAGCCAGTACCTTTGTACCTGTTCATTACATCACCTCACCTGTTTGTCCCACCTGAGTCATTTTTTTTTCATTAACTTGTATTTGTTTCACTCTATCTATCTATCTATCTATCTGGTTTTCTTTACCTAGTCTATGCTTATATATTGCTATTTTAATATATTTCTCTATCTATATATGTCTATGTATCTATCTATCTATCTATTTTTTCTTTACCCAGTCTCAATACTTACATCTCACTTTTCTAATATGTTCATCTATCAACATCTATCTATTTACTTATCTGTCTAATTCAAACACCTTGTCTTGTTTAGCTATACCTGCAGCAATAGCTCTCTCACTAATCCAAGCCATTTATCTATGTGAGGCAGCCTTCATCTTATTCAAGCGATCTATGCACGTAATCAGACACGAGTATGTATCAGTCATGTTTATTCGTCTCTCTATCAATTACGTCTATCCGTCCATCAACTTGAAACACTCATCTGATTTAGTCCACGAGTCTCCCTCTCTCTATCTATCTACCCATCTATCTATCTATTTACCTACCTACCTATCTACCTATCTACTTTAAACAACCACTTCAACACAAATTTCCCTCTCTCGTCTACTTGTCTACCTACCTGCCTACCTATGTACCTATCTATTTATCTATCTACCTATCTACCTACCTATCTATCTGTCCAAAATACTTCTAATCTAACCCACACATCTAACTAATCACCCTATACCTTCCATAACCACCTTAAACCATCCTTTTCAAAGTCATCTTCCTTCTAAACAATCACAAATAAAATCTTAGTTGTCTTGTTCTTCCAGACAGGGTGGAATCAAAAGCTTTTCGTCTCATCAACTCCTCTCCTCTAACTGTCTTCAGCCTCTCTCTCATCGCCGCAGTGTTGCATCTCTTGCTGTCTTCTACCGCCATTTTCATGCTAACTGCTCTTCTGATCTTGCTAACTGCATGTCTCCCCTCCTCCCACGGCCTCGCTGCACAAGACTGTCTTCTTTCTCTCACCCCTATTATGTCCACCTCTCTAATGCAAGAGTTAACTAGTATTCTCAGTCATTCATCCCTTTCTCTGGTAAACTCTGGAACTCCCTGCCTGCTTCTGTATTTCCTCTTTCCTGTGACTGACTGAAAAGGAGGGAAATGGAAACATGACACTGTATTGGAGATACGAATATATTTTTTTATACGTAATACTGGCACTGGCTAATGTCAACAAAAAGATGCCAAAAAAAAGGTCCACTGAGGTGTCAGCCTCTAAAGAGAGGTCAAAAAAGGGTCATCCAAAACTGAAGGAGGTTTCAAGACACTTATCCTCCGACTCTGGATGACCCTTTTTGACCTCTCCTTAAGGGCTGGCATCTCAGTGGGCCTTTTCTTCACACTTTCCGTTGCCATTACCCAGTGCCACTCCTACGCTGCCATTAGCCAGTGTCACTCTTACGTGTTAAAAAAATATTCATACTTTCAACACAATATCTTTCCTTCCTTCCTTCCTTCCTTCCTTCCTTCTCTCCTTTCCAGTCAGCCAGCTCTTGCTTCAACTGTACACCTAAATCCTCACTAAACTATCTACCTATCTACCTGTCTATCTACTCCTACAGGTACTTCATAGACAGAAACAGCGCACAGACAGTCGACCCCCGCATACAGGCAGCTCTCTTCATCTTCGCTGTTGCCAATTCTACAGTGAACCCTTTGGTCTACGGCTATTTCAACGTGAGGAGAGCCGGCAGGAGCTCCTCTCTGCGCCGCCAGGAGTGGAGGATGAAGAGAGTGGTGTACAAGCCCCCGTAAGTAAGGGAAGGAAAGAGGGAGAGAGGCTGGGAGAGACGGAGAGGAAATAGGAGAGGGATTGTGGGTATGGGAGGTTTCAGAAGAGGCTTATGATGAGAGAGAGAGAGAGAGAGAGAGAGAGAGAGAGAGAGAGAGAGAGAGAGAGAGAGAGAGAGAGAGAGAGAGAGAGAGAGAGAGAGACCCTAACAGCCGCCTTTCTCACACAGCTTCCGTCATCATCTTCCGGACTGTATCTGCAACACGACACAGACTTCCTCCAGCGACCACCACCACCACCACCTCCACCACCTCCACCACCACCACTACCTCCACCACCTGCACCACCACAAGGATCCCCTCCGCCCCCGCTACATCCTTCCCAATCCCTATCGTGACTCTGGCGGCATGGAGTGAAGGAGGAGGAGGAGGAGGAGGAGGAGGAGGAGGAGGAGGAGGAGGAGGAGGAGGAGGAGGAGGAGGAGGAGGAGGAGGAGGAGGAAAGATATTTAAGCTTCTTCTTAACTTGGTTATTAAATGTGCTGAAAGTTTGTGTGTGTGTGTGTGTGTGTGTGTGTGTGTGTGTGTGTGTGTGTGTGTGTGTGTGTGTGTGTGTGTGTGTGTGTGTGTGTGTGTGTGTGTACAGGAGTCAGAGGGAATGATCATATTACGTAAACACTCTCTCTCTCTCTCTCTCTCTCTCTCTCTCTCTCTCTCTCTCTCTCTCTCTCTCTCTCTCTCTCTCTCTCTCTCTCTCTCTCTCTCTCTCTCTCTCTCTCTCTCTCTCTCTCTCTCTCTCTCTCTCTCTCTCTCTCTCTCTCTCTCACACACACACACACACACACACACACACACACACACACACACACACACACACACACACACACACACACACACACACACACACACACACACACACACACACACAAGGACATTTTCCTACACTAATGAATACCTGGTTGGGTGCTTCTCACCTGTGCACTAATTGGACAGGTGTATAAGCATGCCATTACGCCATCATACGTGTGTGTGTGTGTGTGTGTGTGTGTGTGTGTGTGTGTGTGTGTGTGTGTGTGTGTGTGTGTGTGTGTGTGTGTGTGTGTGTGTGTGTGTGTGTGTGTGTGTGTGTGTGTGTGTGTGAATTCTTGTGGTAATCATATGAATAAATGTTTAAAAAATACACAGTACTTGTTTTATTTCGTCTGTTTCTTTGTTACTAGTGAATAATTACCGGGAAAGATGTGTGTGTGTGTGTGTGTGTGTGTGTGTGTGTGTGTGTGTGTGTGTGTGTGTGTGTGTGTGTGTGTGTGTGTGTGTGTGTGTGTGTGTGTGTGTGTGTGTGTGTGTGTGTGTGTTTTAATATTTCTAATGGAGATGACTATGTAAAACCTTCTTTCCATAGGAGGAGGAGGAGGAGGAGGAGGAGGAGGAGGAGGAGGAGGAGGAGGAGAAATATACAAAGTTATATACAAAGAAAAGCCAAACAGCAACAGACCTTTTGGTCCTTGCAAGGCTGTTTGGTAACTACTTCTAACTAGCTACAGAGAAGAGAGACAGGACAGCAAAGCAGAAGGCTCCTCCCCACCCACCACTCCCTCCAGCTTGCGCTGGCATGGAAATAGTTGGGAAAAGTACCATGCAGTATGGAAAAACTGACATGGAATTTTCATAGGAAAGGATGAAAGGAAGTTCTACTATTCATAAGAACATAAGAACATAAGAAATAAGGGAAGCTGCAAGAAGCGACCAGGCTTACACGTAGCAGTTCCTGTATGAAATATACCTACCTATTTCCATATATTATCCCCATCCATAAACCTGTCTAATCTTCTCTTAAAGCTCTCTAGTGTCCTAGCACTAACAACATGATTACTGAGTCCGTTCCACTCATCTACCACTCTATTTG
>NC_087188.1:7393734-7406234 GCF_035594125.1 Scylla paramamosain
GAGAAGGAGAAGGAGAAGGAGAAGAAGAAGAAGAAGAAGAAGAAGAAGAGAAGGATTAGGATTAGGATTATGAGGAGGAGGAAGCGGACAAGGAAAATATTATGCAGATTGACGAAAGATATAAAAAAAAAATGTAGGAAGAAAACAAGAAAATAAATGAAGCAAAGAAAAAAGAAAAGAAAAGAAACAGGAACAAAATATACTACACACAAAAAAAAATAAATATGAACACTAAAGGAAAAAAGAAATAGTGAAGATGAACAAGAGAGGGGCATGAAAAAAAAAAAGCAGGAAGAAAACAAGAAAATAAATTAAGCAATGAAAAAAGAAAAGAAAAGAAACAGGAACTAAATATACTACACACACAAAAAAAGAAACATGAACACTATAGGAAAAAAAAATAGTGAAGATGAACAAGGGAGGAGCTCGTGCAAAAAAAAAAAAAAAAAAACACTAAAATAAAAATAGATTAAACAACAAATCGAGAAATTAATCACGAGATTCTGAAAAAAATAACGTGTTTTCCGGGGATAATTACTATTTTTATACGTGTGTGTGTGTGTGTGTGTGTGTGTGTGTGTGTGTGTGTGTGTGTGTGTGTGTGTGTGTGTGTGTAGCAGCAGTACCAATAATAACAGTACAGCTATGATCACAACAAACAAACTTCCTGCATATGTAACGAAAAGGAAGAAAAATAAGAAATAAATGCGAGATGCTGCGTAGATAAGCAAAAAAAAATATATATATATATTCATCAAACTAATTAAAAAGAGGAGACGAGGAGAGGGAGGGAGGGAGGGAGAGAAGGAGGGAGAGAGAGAGACTGGTGGCACATCTTTCCAAAAAAACATCAAAAAGAAAACGATACCAACAAAGAACTCACAGAAAACACGAACGAAAAAATAAAAAATAAAAAAATAAAAAACAGCAGACTAAACCAAAAGAACACACACACACACACACACACACACACACACACACACACACACACACACACACACACACACACACACACACAGGTAAGGCAGAACAAAGGATGCAAAGAAAGCAGTCCCGGGCGAGAGAACGCGGCGCTACCACATCAAAACAATATCAACAAAGTCTTCAGGTTCCACAACAGCTTCCATCACCACCGCCGCCACCCGCCCTGTTGCTCCTCTGCCTCGCGCTGCACTCCACTCCAATGCTGAAGCCTGAATACTGAAGGCCCAACGCTCAATGCTGTACTCATCTGCTGTACTCACCTGCTGAAAATTCAAAGGTAAGGAAGAAGAACAGAACATACCTGAACCTACCTACTTTTTTTTCTTTTCTTTTTTTTTTTTTTATGCAGGGAAAACACTGACCAAAGCCAAGTAGAAGAAAACGAACGTCAAAAATTAGAGGATAAGTGGCTTCAAACCTCCCTTTAGAAAGAGTTCAAGTAGGAAGGTGAACGACACTACCAAGGCTTGCTAAAATACGAAATACGAAGCGTCATTAGCAGCTGAAGTGGCCGCGACTGATCCCTTCCCTTTGAGCACGCCAGCGACGGGAGCTCAGGGCGGCGCAGAACTGAAGCGAGAGGTTGGTTGTTAAGCCAGTGATGCTTTACATAAATGTGGTGTATTTATTTCATGATTACGAAAATGTGTGTGAATTTAAACATTTCTAGCTAGGTTTGATTATATGTCTGTCGAGTTAGAAGGCTTTGAAGTTAGTGCAGTATATTACGAGTATGTTGTGATGGCTCTGTTCAGTTACTGTTTTTTTGATGAATTGAAGACGCTCTATATACTTGTCTTGTGTTTTTGTTAAATGAATGACTCTTTGTTTAATCAAAGATGTGCTATGTAGTTATGATGTGTTTGTCTTGACTTACAGACTTTTCTGTTAAATTAAAAACGTTCTATATAAGTAGTCAAGATGTGTCTCTGGCTGTTTCTGTTTGATTCAAGGTGTTCTGTAATTATACCTGTGATATTTTTGGTTGAGTTATAGACTGTTTCTGTTAAAGTAATGGTGCTCTATATAACTCTGATGTGTTTTTGTTCAGTTATGTTAATGTTATGCTCCGTGTAGTGGTGATGTTTTCACGTCCCTTTAGCTCTTGTAATGGCAGGCAATTTTTCATTTCTGCCATAATCACTACTCAGACACTGGTTTCCTCACTACAGTCTCTCAAATACTTCTGTGCTGTCGATCAGTGAAGACAAAGTGAGCTCTTCTCTCTGTTCCCGTGCCCGAGCAGACGATCTTGTCACTGCTCTGAAGGGCGCCACAGGAAGCACACGCCAGTGGAAGCAAGGTAAAGGAATGTATACTGTACTGTTATACAAATAAGTTCGATTTAAACGTCCTGGGCTGAACTTTCAAAGGCCACAGAGATGATAGTGGGTTCTCATGAGTGTTTTCCCATAAGTAAGGCAGAGGCTTGTTAAACCAGCTAAAAGAGAGAGGAAGGAGTTGGCGCTCTAACAGACTGGTAGATGCATGGAATAGACTCAGTAATCAGGTTGGTAGTGCCGCGTCATTAGGAGATTAGATAAATACATGGATGAGGATGATAGGTGGATATAGGTAGGTAGGTAAATTAGGTTAAGTTAGGTTTCTTGTGGCTTCCCTTCTTTTCTGATGTCCTTATGCTCTTCAACAATCACCAGCATCATGAAGACATCCTTGAAAATCTTCATGACTTCTGCTGGAGCCTTAACATCACCTTAAGTCGATGAAAATGACTGAATCACTCTTGTTAAGCGTGGTGGAGATTAGATCAGTGAATGGGACGCTGGAGCACTTCAGAATACAGACCTCCATGTCTTCACTAACCACATCAATGCCATTAACCACATCAATGCCACTAACATCAATGCCACTAACCACATCAATGCCATTAACCACATCAATGCCACTAACATCAATGCCACTAACCACATCAATGCCATTAAAGCTTTTCTCCAACCGTGACAACATTCAACACTGAGACAACCACTTTATTACTGTTCCTTAAGACAAGATGCACAAAGTAACACAACCCACTCATTCTAAAAAGTACTTCTCAACAGGACCCAGAACCAGAGACATCAAGGGAACAGGTGAATAAAAACCAGCAAAGTTCACCACCCTGCCTCCCCTGCCACGCCCCGGGGACATGAAGGAGGAGGAAGAGGCGGCAGGAGTATTGAGGAAGGAAAATAAGACGAATATGAATGGAAAGGAGGGGACGAAAAAGAAGACGAGAAAGAAGGAAAGGGAGGAGGAAGAGAAAATGACAGGACTATTGAGGAAGGAGGGAAATAACATGAATATGGAGAGAAAGGAGGAGAAAGGAAAGAAGGCCAGTGAGAATGAAAGGGAGGAGGAGGAGGAGGAGGAGGAGGAGGAGGAGGAGGAGGAAAGACTGGAGGACATGATGAAGGCTTTGGAAAAGATGGAGGAAAAGAAGGAAAAACAGAAACAAGAGACGAAGGAAAAGGGCAAGAAACTAAGGAAGAGCAGAAGGGAGGAAGAAGAAGAAAAGAAAGCAGACAACCAGAAGGATGAGAAGAATAAAGAAAAGGCGCAAGAGACCCACACTCAAGACGAACAAGAGAAAGGCACCAAGACTAAAGATGAAGAAATAAAAGGAAAAAAAGGACACACATTTTGTGCCCAACTTTCCCCACAAGTTGAGTCTCCTGAGAAGAAGAAGAGGATGAAGAGAGACAAGATGCAGACAGCTGACACTCAGGGCACACGCTGCAAGGCGCGGCGCCGCTGCTCCTCCCACACCGCGGTGACGAGCCCGCAGGCGTGGCGGCAACACCCACGGGCGAGGCTCACGCCCACCACGACAGAAGGAAGCGTGAGGGTGCTGGAAGGGACACCAGCCCGGTACGAGGATGAGGAGAGTGTGTGCACCGTGCTGAGGCACAGAGGTGGCACAGCAGAGGCTGCGCGGCCCCCGCACACTGACGATGAGGACAGAGAGGGCCCGGGGCGTGAGTGGCGCCGTGAGGCAGCAAACACCGCCCAAGACGTTCCCCCACGCGAGGCGGGCGGCACGGAGGCCCCAGGCACGGACCCGCCCACAACAGATCGTGGTCACCGCAGGGACAATGCAAGCCGCCAGGACTCCCTCCCCGCCCCCACACCCCTGCTGCACGAGGCAGGCACCTCACAGCTGCGCCTGGCGCGGCTGTGGGCACGGCACAACCTGAGGGCGCGCCAGGGCCTGGCGGTGCGATGCCGCAGCGTGTGGCAGGGCCTCAAGCGCCGCACGCGTGGCCTGATGACGGAGGGCGAGGCGCGTCACGCAGTGCTGCTGCAGTTCCCACACGTCAGCGTGGAGCGCCTACCTGACCACCTGCCGGGGCGGCGCCGCGAGGCACTCTACTTCTGCCACATGGGGCCGCGGCGCAGCTCGCCTCACCTGCCACAGCTCTTGCCGCACACCCGGCGCCTGTCCCGCCTGGAGGAGAGACTGGTGGACGCGCAGCGAGACGCACACCGCAGGGCACAGGTGTTCTGCCGCGCCGCACTGCGCTACACAGGGCGCCAGGAGCACCAGGTGGGCGTGGCGGGGCTGTACAGGCACTACTGTGCGCTGGAGCGGCGGGCGGGCGTCACCCCGTTGGCAAGACAGACGTTCCAGCACACCCTCGCCGCCGCCTTTCCCGCCGCCCACGTCACGCCGCACGGCAGCGGCAGGCCCCGCCTCGCGGTGGGCGTGCAACCCGCACACATCGACTTCTGGGGTGCACGCCCTCACTAGGGCCCTGCCGCCCGCACACCACACGGATCAACCTTTACTTACTCCAGCACGGATGATGGGCGGTGGCGGCGGCTGACACTCGCCCTTCCCTCCCTGCTCCTGTGGCCTTGCCCGGCGCTCCCTGCCGCACCCTCCGCCCCTCCGCCCCTCCACTACTCACACAACAGTCGCCGCCGCCTCCTCCATTTCCTCTCGTTGTTTCCTTAGTTGTAACAAACAATAAACTGACCACAAAGGACTGACGTGTTTGTCCGCCTCGCTACGTGCGCCTGCACGACGAGGCGCGCTGGGTGGGGGGGGGAGGCAGGGAGAGAGGGAGAGGAGCAGGATGGGAAGGAAAGGAGAGAGAGACATTACACATGTCAACAACTTAAAATGAGAGAGAGAGAGAGAGAGAGAGAGAGAGAGAGAGAGAGAGAGAGAGAGAGAGAGAGAGAGAAAGGTGACCTCGCCCTGCTATAAAAAGTCAAACTTGATCCATCAACTATAAATTATGACACGAAACAAGTTAATCAAGGTCAGGTACTCTTTCTCTTTCTCTCTCTCTCTCTCTCTCTCTCTCTCTCTCTCTCTCTCTCTCTCTCTCTCTCTCTCTCTCTCCTTTTGATATTCTTCCTTTCTAAACTTCGCGCATTCCTAACCATCACTCAACACACACACACACACACACACACACACACACACACACACACACACATACACACACACACACACATTATCTACATATAGAACGAATCTGGAAAATAAAAAAAATAAAAATAGAAAAAGGAAGTGAATTAATGAATGAGTAAAAATAGCCTCAAGATCATTAAGCAAATGAAAAAGGTAGGAAAAAACACCTGGGGAAGAAAATTAAATAGGGAGCGACGACCCCGTAATGATCCCCCCCTTTCCCCACCTTCCCCATTACCCACAATCCCCCTCCCCCTCTTGCCCACACAAACAAGTAAAATTTTCCGGAACTTAGAAATTAAAGAAGTTTGCTGACATAACATCCTTGAGAGAGAGAGAGAGAGAGAGAGAGAGAGAGAGAGAGAGAGAGAGAGAGAGAGAGAGAGAGAGAGAGAGAGAATAAATGGAGGACGGAGATTTAATATAGAAGAAAAAGGAGGAGGAGGAGGAGGAGGAGGAATACAAAGGAATACAAAGGAAAGCCAAACAGCAACAGACCTTTTGGTCCTTGCAAGGCTGTTTGGTAACTACTTCCAACTACCTACAGGGAAGAGAGACCGGACAGCAAAGCAAAAGACTCCTCCCCACCCACCACTCCCTCCAGCTTGCGCTGGCATGGAAATAGTTGGGACAAGTACCATGCAGTATGGAAAAACTGACATGGAATTTTCATAAGAAAGGATTTTTTTTTTTTATGTAGGAAGTACACTGACCAAGGGCAACAAAAATCTAATAAAAAAAAATGCCCACTGAAATGCCAGTCCCATAAAAGGGTCAAAGCAGTGGTCAAAAGTTCATGAATAAGTGTTTTGAAACCTCCTCTTGAAGGAATTCAAGTCATAGGAAGGTGGAAATACAGAAGCAGGCAGGGAGTTCTAGAGTTTACCAGAGAAAGGGATGAATGATTGAGAATACTGGTTAACTCTTGCGTTAGAGAGGTGGACAGAATAGGGGTGAGAGAAAGAAGAAAGTCTTGTGCAGCGAGACCGCGGAAGGAGGGGAGGCATGCAGTTAGCAAGATCAGAAGAGCAGCTAGCATGAAAATAGCGGTAGAAGACAGGTAGATATGCAACATTGCGGCGGTGAGAGAGAGGCTGAAGACAGTCAGTTAGAGGAGAGGAGTTGATGAGACGAAAAGCTTTTGATTCCACCCTGTCTAGAACAGCAGTATGAGTGGAACCCCCCCAGACATGTGAAGCATACTCCATACATGGACGGATAAGGCAGCTGGGGGGTGAGAAAAACTGGCGGAGACGTCTCAGAACACCTAACTTCATAGAAGCTGTTTTACCTAGAGATGAGATGTGAAGTTTCCAGTTCAGATTATAAGTAAAGGACAGACCGAGGATGTTCAGTGTAGAAGAGGGGGACAGTTGAGTGTCATTGAAGAAGAGGGGATAGTTGTCTGGAAGGTTGTGTCGCAATAAAACGGTCAGAAAGGAAACTTGAGATGAAGTTACAAAGAGAAGGATAGAAGCCGTAGGAGGGTAGTTTGGATATCAAAGCTTTGTGCCAGACTCTATCAAAAGCTTTTGATATGTCCAAGGCAACAGCAAAAGTTTCACCAAAATCTCTAAAAGAGGATGACCAAGACTCAGTAAGGAAAGCCAGAAGATCACCAGTAGAGCGGCCTTGACGGAACCCATACTGGCGATCAGATAGAAGGTTGTGAAGTGATAGATGTTTAAGAATCTTCCTGTTGAGGATAGATTCAAAAACTTTAGATAGACAGGAAATTAAAGCAATATGACGGTAGTTTGAGAGATTAGAACGGTCACCCTTTTTAGGAACAGGTTGAATGTAGGCAAACTTCCAGCAAGAAGGAAAGGTAGATGTTGACAGACAGAGCTGAAAGAGTTTGACTAGGCAAGGTGCAAGCACGAAGGCACCGTTTCGGAGAACAATAGGAGGGACCCCATCAGGTCCATAAGCCTTCCGAGGGTTTAGGCCAGCGAGGGCATGGAAAACATCATTACGAAGAATTTTAATAGGTGGCATGAAGTAGTCAGAGGGTGGAGGAGATGGAGGAACAAGCCCTGAATCGTCCAAGGTAGAGTTTTTTAGCAAAGGTTTGAGCAAAGAGTTCAGCTTTAGAAATAGATGTGATAGCAGTGGTGCCATCTGGTTGAAGTAGAGGAGGGAAAGAAGAAGAAGCAAAGTTATTGGAGATATTTTTTGGCTAGATGCCAGAAATCACGAGGGGAGTTAGATCTTGAAAGGTTTTGACACTTTCTGTTAATGAAGGAGTTTTTGGCTAGTTGGAGAACAGACTTGGCATGGTTCCGGGCAGAAATATAAAGTGCATGAGATTCTGGTGATGGAAGGCTTAAGTACCTTTTGTGGGCCACCTCTCTATCATGTATAGCACGAGAACAAGCTGTGTTAAACCAAGGTTTAGAAGGTTTAGGACGAGAAAAAAAGTGAGGAATGTACGCCTCCATGCCAGACACTATCACCTCTGTTATGCGCTCAGCACACAAAGACGGGTCTCTGACACGGAAGCAGTAGTCATTCCAAGGAAAATCAGCAAAATACCTCCTCAGGTCCCCCCAACTAGCAGAGGCAAAACGCCAGAGGCACCTTCGCTTAGGGGGATCCTGAGGAGGGATTGGAGTGATAGGACAAGATAAAGATATGAGATTGTGATCGCAGGAGCCCAACGGAGAAGAAAGGGTGACAGCATAAGCAGAAGGATTAGAGGTCAGGAAAAGATCAAGAATGTTGGGCGTATCTCCAAGATGGTCAGGAATACGAGTAGGGTGTTGCACTAGTTCCTCTAGGTCATGGAGGATAGCAAAGTTGTAGGCTAGTTCACCAGGATGGTCAGTGAAGGGAGAGGAAAGCCAAAGCTGGTGGTGAACACTGAAGTCTCCAAGAATGGAGATCTCTGCAAAAGGGAAGAGGGTCAGAATGTGCTCCACTTTGGAAGTTAAGTAGTCAAAGAATTTCTTATAATCAGAGGAGTTAGGTGAGAGGTATACAGCACAGATAAATTTAGTAAGAGAGTGACTCTGTAGTCGTAGCCAGATGGTGGAAAACTCGGAAGATTCAAGAGCTTGGGCACGAGAGCAGGTTAAGTCATTGCGCACATAAATGCAGCATCCAGCTTTGGTTCGAAAATGAGGATAGAGAAAGTAGGAGGGAACAGAAAAAGGGCTACTGTCAGTTGCCTCAGACACCTGAGTTTCAGTGAGGAAAAGAAGATGAGGTTTAGAAGAGGAGAGGTGGTGTTCTACAGATTGAAAATTAGATCTTAGACCGCGAATGTTGCAGAAGTTAATGAAGAAAAAGTTGAGGGGGGTGTCAAGACACTTAGGGTCGTCGACAGAAAGGCAGTCCGACCTGGGGACATTTATGGTCCCCTCCCCAGATGGGGACTCCGAGGCTGGTGTAGGAGTCGCCATGATGATTTTAAAATTTTTGAGTGAAGGGTGTGTGTGTTATTAGGTGCTTGTAGTTTTGTGTGGAGGAAGAGAGTTGTCTTTAGAGGGCAGGCTGTGACTGCCCCCTTGTGTTGTGAGACACAAAGGGAAACGTTCAGTGAGGTCACACCTGGGTTTAATGATAAGTTTACAGCACCCCCTGAACAGTGCTTTAGACCTCACTGGGAGTAATTATCGTTTCGGCAGGTGTTCTACTATTCACCCTACGGTGAACTCTATACGCCTATCTGAAAGTTAATACAATTTATATTAAAACTGGTGTCTGTAAAATAAGAGTTTATTAGTGAATTTAGTAATTATTCGGACAAGAAGAGAGCTTGTTGGGGATTTGCTTTTAAATATTTGTCTATTTTATTTTTGAATGATTCAGTAGTATTGCTGTTCACAATTTCTGCAGGAAGTTTATTCCATATATTTACTATACGATTAAAGAAAAAATGTTTTGCCTCGTGGGATTTAAAACGTTTGGGTATAATCTTGTTAGGTTGGAATGATGAATGGTAAAATATTTAAGTGCATCAATGTTACTATATCCTTTGAAAATTTTGAACACTTCAATTAGGTCTCCTCTTATCATGCGCTTTGTTAAACTAAATAGGTTTAGTTCTTCCAGTCGTTCCTCATACGGCTTATTGCGCAATCTTGGAATCACCTTTGTGACTCTGCGCTGTATCTTTTCTAGTTTTTCAATGTCTTTTATGTAGTATGGTGACCAGAACTGTACACAGTATTCTAGGTGAGGGCGCACCAGTGAGTTATATAAGGCAAGTATAACCTTTTCTGACTTAAATTCAAAGGTTCTTCCAATGAACCCTACTAATTTATTTGCCGTCTTTACTGTTTCTGTGCAGTGTTGACTCGGCTTTGAGTCATTTGACACAACAACACCAAGATCTTTTTCTTTATTGGTGCTTGACAGTGGAGGAGGAACAGGGGGAGGAGGAGAACAATAACATATCCTCCTCCTCCTCCTCCTCCTCCTCCTCCTCCTCCTTACCGTAATATCTTTTATGTACATTCATTTTTTTTAGTGAATGGGAAGAACTTACTAAATAAAAGCGAGTGTAGGCTTATACCAGAGATGACTGACAGGCAAACAAACAGACAGACGAACACACATATAAGCAGAAAGAAAGAGATAGAGAGATACAGGAGAATACTTAGAATCGCAGATATAAATAGTGAAATAAAGGTATAGACAGACAGACAAAGAAAAAGATAGATAGATATATAGATAGATAGATAGATAGATAGATAGATAGAGAGATCGATAGATAGATAGATAGATGGATGGATGGATGGATAGATAGATAGATAGAGACAAACATACCGAGACACAAAGATAAAGACAAACAGACAGACAGATAAACAGGAAGGAAGAAAAAAAATAATAGATGGATAGACAGACAGACAGATAGATACGCAGATAGACAGCCAAATAGACAGGAGGAGGAGGAGGAGGAGGAGGAGGAGGAGGAGGAGGTAAAATAAGAAAGTGTCTAAAATAACTGTCACACACACACACACACACACACACACACACACACACACACACACACACACACACACACACACACACACACGTACACGACTCCATTAACAGTTATGACCGCGGTGTACACAAAAATAATAAAGCTTTTTAACTGCCGGCCATGAACGCACACACACGCACACAAAGACGTACACACAGGGAGCTTATGTGTACATCAGGTGCGCCGCAACAGAAAATTAGGGTGAGAAAGAAAGGTGGGTCTCTCTCTCTCTCTCTCTCTCTCTCTCTCTCTCTCTCTCTCTCTCTCTCTCTCTCTCTCTCTCTCTCTCTCTCTCTCTCTCTCTCTCTGTGTGTGTGTTTGTGTGTGTGTGTGTACAGGTGAAAGTAGTCAGTGTGTGTGTGTGTGTGTGTGTGTGTGTGTGTGTGTGTGTGTGTGTGTGTGTGTGTGTGTGTGTGTGTGTGTGTGTGTGTGTGTGTGTGTGTGTGTGTGTGTAGAACAAATGAAAGGACAAACAAATGATTTACTCAGCCGAAGGAGCGAGAGAGAGAGAGAGAGAGAGAGAGAGAGAGAGAGAGAGAGAGAGAGAGAGAGAGAGAGAGAGAGGTGCGGCGCGATAAGCTGGAGATGTTTGCAGCTCACATCTTTACAGTCTGACATCCCATGTGTACCTTTCTACTTCTTCTGTATCCTACGCCACAAGATACTGCCTGCCTTGTTCTCCTGCAGTTCACACACACACACACACACACACACACACACACACACACACACACACACACACACACACACTTATCTATTAATTTAGTAGTAGTAGTAGTAGTAGTAGTATTTATTTATTTATTTATTTATTTATTTATTTATTTATTCATTTATTTATTTATTGACTACAGCATCTACGGTGAATATTAAAGAGTTCCATTATAGTAATCGTAATAATATAGATTAAGAATACATGCCAGAGAGAATAACACACACACACACACACACACACTAGTTAGGCCTAAGCGCAAAAAAAAAAACAAGGCCTATATTATTTTTTTTATATTCTTAGATCAGGTGATATCCGGACATTGAAGAAAATATAAGAAGTCAGTAAATAAATAAAATAATGGTGAGGAAAAATAAATTAACTATATAATGCGAAATAAATAGATCCGGTTACTAAAGGAGAAAAAAAAATATGAAGAAAGAAATAAAAAAAATACATGAAACTAAATATATAAAAAAGAAATAAAAAAGAAATAAAGAAAACAAACAAACAAAACAAAACAAACAAAAAATAAAACAAAACAAGACGAAACAAACAAAAACAAAAAAATAAACAAGGAACTCAACAAAACCACACAAAACAATACAAAACAACAAAGACAACACCAGCAAACCAACCCTTTGACACCTAAGGCTACGAGGCGCACTACCTGTACCTGTAAGTTGCTCCAGGTGTGGGCCAAGTTAATTAGATGGATACAGATTTAATGGACAATGTTTGGAGCCCAGGTAGCGGTGACCCTTACCTGCCCAGCCCCACCTCACCTATTCTTGGCCGAAATTACCTCCTTCAGGAAGCCCTATGGAGAAAAATGGAAGAGGAGGAGGAGGAGGAGGTCGTGGTGGTGGTGGTGGTAGAGGACGAGTAGGTGGTGTAGGGTGAGGAGGAGGATATGAGGTAATAAGAAGCAAAGAGGAGGACGAGGAGGAGGAGGAGGAGGACGAGGAGGAGGAGGAGGAGGAGGAAGTAGGTGGTGGTGGTTGTGATGGTACGGTTGAGAGGAGGAGGAGTACAGGAGGTAATAACAAGCAACGAGGAGGAGGAGGAGGAGGAGGAGGAGGAGGAGGAGGAGGAGGAGGAGGAGGAGGAGGAGGAGGAGGAGGAGGAGGAGAAGGAGAAGGAGAAGGAGAAGGAGAAGGAGAAGGAGAAGAAGAAGAAGAAGAAGAAGAAGAAGAAGAAGAAGAAGAAGAAGAAGGAGAAGGAGGAGAAGGAGGAGGAGGAGGAGGAGGAGGAGGAGGAGGAGGAGAATAAAATAAACACAAATTCCTGTAGCAAACAAGGAATGAAGAGAGAAAAATGAGGAGGAGGATTACGAAGAGGAGGAGGAGGAGAGAAAACAAGGTAAAGCATGAAGAGAAAAAGAAAAAAGTAAACGAGAAAGAGAAAAATGA
>NC_087188.1:7416234-7451234 GCF_035594125.1 Scylla paramamosain
TGCAAAGCCGAGAGAGAGAGAGAGAGAGAGAGAGAGAGAGAGAGAGAGAGAGAGAGAGAGAGAGAGAGAGAGAGAGAGAGAGAGAGAGAGAGAGAGAGAGAGAGAGAGAGAGAGGAAGCGAACGATAACTGATATGGATGAGAGGACGATGAACTGAGAGAGAGAGAGAGAGAGAGAGAGAGAGAGAGAGAGAGAGAGAGAGAGAGAGAGAGAGAGAGAGAGAGAGAGAGAGAGAGAGAGAGAGAGAGAGAGAGAGAGAGAGTAGGACGAGAAAAACATGACTAGAAAAACACGAAAAAGAAAAAAGAAACGAGGAGGAGGAGGAGGAGGAGGAGGAGGAGGAGGAGGAGGAGGAGGAGGAGGAGGAGGAGGAGGAGGAGGAGGAGGAGGAGGATAAAATGAGAAAGGAGAAAAGAGAAAGAGGAGGAGGAGGAATACATAAGAAAGACGAGTGACAGGAGGCGTGGCCACCATGACGGGGTCACTTGTTAACTATACTACAATTAAAAAAAACTATAAAGCAGGAGGCAAGGAGAGAACAGATGAAGCTCCTCCCCACCCACCACTCCCCCTGGCGCTATCCGGCAGGAGGGAAAAAAAAAGGAAAAAATCACCCTGGCTGCCGAGAGGAACTAAACGAGAAAATTTATACAGGAAAGATGGAAAAACACGGCACTTTTTTAAATACAACTATCTCTAAAAAAAAAAAAAAGAAAAAGAAAATAAGAAAAGAAAAAAACTGAAATAATTTTTGTAATATTTATCGAATTTATTTTTAAACGTATAAAAAAGTCTTGGTAATATTTATCTCACTTATTTTTAAAGGCAGCAAGCGTGTTTACCTGTACTGCAGGTAGTGGTTGTTTATTCCAAAAGTGAACTACACGTATGTTGAAAAGTTTCTCCGCACATCAGTGTTTAATCGTTGTTCTTTAAGTTTTACGCCATTATTTCCTGTTATTGATTGCAATGAAACCCCCAGAGATCTTCGTTATCTATCTTATCTGTATCTTGAAGTATTTTGAAGGTTTCGATGAGGTCACCTTCGATTCGAGGATCTCTTATGGAAAACGTATCTAATCTTTTAAACGTTCTTCTGGAATCAGCTTTGTCGCTCGTCTTTGTACGCTCTCCAATTCGTTCACATTCTTTAAACAACATGCACACCACACCTGAACTGCATCCTCCAAGTGCGGCCCCACTGACCCACTATGCAAACGCCTCATGACTCCAGGTGTTTCACTATCAAAATGACGCGCAATAAATCCCAACATGGTATTTGGAGGAAAAGGAGGAGGAGGAGGAGGAGGAGGAGGTCAAAAAGAACAATAATAATCCTAATCTACCTTTTTCCTTTCTTTCTTTTAGGTGAACCCAATCCCACTTCCCTCACCACACCCCCGGTACAGCGAGCACCAGTCAAAACCCTCCCAGTATGACCAGCCACGACCCCAGTACCAGCCTGCATCCCGTCTCCCACCACCACCACCACCACCACCCACCCAGTTGATTCCTCAGGCCTCCCGGTACACGCCCCCAGTTTCCCGGTTCGCTCCCCCAGCCGCCCCAGCATCCCAGGTTTCCCAGAGCTTCCAGTTCAACCCACCAGCTCCCCAGAACAAGAAGGAGCCACCCCAGTATAGTCCCCCGGCTCCTCAGTACCGGGAAGTCCTGCCCCAGTACGGTCCTTCATCCCCCAAGTACGAAGAGAAGCCCCAGTTGAAGGAGGCATTCCAGTACAGCCCTCCGGTTCCCCAGTATAAGGAAGAGGAGTCCCAGTATGAGGAGGACGCCGCAAATCACCAGTTCACAAGAAGTACCCAGTATTCCAGACCAGTTTCCCAACATCAGGTTAAAACGCCCATTCCCCAGTATCCTAAAGACGTCCCAAAGGTAGCACATAAGGAAGAGAAGCCCCAGTACACTCCCCCAGTACCCCAGTTTAACGAGGAATCCCAGTACGTCAAACCAGAGCCCCAGTTTAAGAAGGAGGTAACCCAGCAGGACATACCGGGATTCCAGCATAAGGAAATGCCATCCCAGTATCAGGTAGACGTATCCCAGCTTAAGGAAGAGAAAGATGACCCCAAGAAAGACTCCCAGTACACCAAACCGGGTTCCCAGTATGAGGAAGCTGCTACGTTCTCATTCCCAGTCAAACAACCTGAATATAAGGAAGACAAGGTGCCCCAGTATAAGGAAGATTCACCCCAGTATCAAGACCACCAGTACGTACCGGGACCGCAGTTTGAGGTGACTAAACCCGCAGCTGACAAGGCAGAAGGTAAGGAAGACCTGTCCCAGTACCAGGAGAACGTGTCCCAGTACAAAACAGATCCCCAGTACACGGAAAATCTCTCCCAGTATGACCAACCGGACTCCCAGTATAAGGAAGGCTCCCAGCATCAATTAGACCTCTCCCAGTATGAAAAAGATGACTCCCAGTATAAAGAAGGGCTCTCCCAGTATAAGGAAGACCTCCCCCAGTATAAGGAAGACCTCCCCCAGTATAAGGAAGACTCCCAGTATAAAATAGACCTCTCCCAGTACGATAAACCAAACATACAGCAAGAAAATCCCGACTCCCAGTACAAAGACCACTCCCAGTTTGAGGAAGACCCCCAATTTAACACAGGCCTCTCCCAGTATGATAGACCTGACTCCCAGTATGAAAAACCAGACCCTGATCATAAGGAAGACCTATCTCAGCATAAAGAAGATCCCTCCCAGTATAAGGAAGACTCCAAGTATAAGACAGACTCCTCCCAGTTTGAAAAAGAAGACTCCCAGTATAAAGGAGACCTTCCCCAGTATAATGAAGGAGTGTCAGAGTATAAAGAGGACTCCCAGTATGAAAAGGACTCCCAGTATAAAGACTTCTCCCAGTATAAGGAAGGCTCCCAGTTTAGAATAGACCTCTCCCAGCACGAGAAACCTGACTCCCAGAATAAGGAAGACTCCCAGTATAGAATAGACTTCTCCCAGTACGAAAAGCCTGAGTCCCAGTTTAAGGAAGGCTTCAAGTATAGGATAGACCTCACCCAGCACGAGAAACCTGACCCCCAGTATAAGGAAGATCTCCCCCAGTATAAGGAAGACCTCCCCCAGTATGAAGACGTTGCCAAATATAAGGAAGACTCCCAATACAAAATAGACCTCTCCCAGTATGAGGAACACGACTCCCAGTATAAGGAAGACCTCCCCCAGTACAAGACAGACCTATCCCAGCAGGACAACCCGGATTCCCAGTATGAAGACGACCTCCACCAGTACAAACAACGGCAGGATCACGAGGAAGACCCATCCCAGTATACCGCATCTTTCCCCCAGTACACGGAGCCCCAGTTCACGTCAGGGGGTGGCGAGGACCTCCCTAAATATGGCGAGAAGATGAAGAGGACAGCTAAGTCACAAGAGAAGGAGGAAGATGAAGACCAGTATCGTTCATTGTTCATCAGCCAGTACCCCTCCGAGTATGACACCCAGTATGACGACCAGTACGACCCCCAGTATGGCGACCAGTACGAGCAGCAGCAGGAGGCCACACTGTTTTACCCAGTCGTGGCCAGAGATTTCCAGCCACCAGATCTGTCAGTTTTCAAATTTCCAGAACCCACAGTGACCCACGAACATGCCAGATTCGGGGACACTCCTGTCTACATCCCAGTCCACCTGCGCTCCCAACTCAGCTCCACGACCTCCACGGATGGCACAAACTCGCAGAAGGCGCTGACGGAGGCTGAGAGTGCGGTAATAAGCCCTTCCAGTGAGTCATTTGGCGAATCTTCAAGTTCAGTTACGAAATCCGAAGGGGGTTTTGTGGGTGAGGATTTAGATGAGGAGGTGAAGGAGGCGGAGGAGGAGGAGGAGGAGGAGGAGGAGGAGGAGGAGGAGGAGGAGGAGGAGGAAACTGATTTGAAGGAGTTTACTTTTACCGACACATCAGAGGAAATCTATACTGGGAAGGAATACGAGGGAAAGTCAGTTACCGGTACGTCTCTTTCACTGCCATCCACGGAGGAACAGATATACACCGGTGAGGGAAGGGAAGCGTCCACTCATACCGGTGCATCACAGGAAGACATTTATACCGAGGGAGTGGGTGAGGAGAAGTCAGTTCCCGGTACATCTTCATTGACATCCACAGACGAGGAGCAAATATATACTGACGAAGGAAGGGAACAGCTCACTCACACCGCTACATCAGAAGAAATATATACCGGGGAGAGGAAGGAAAAGCCCAACATACCCGGTACATCACACCCTGACTCTGAGCAAATCTACGCTGACGAGAGATCAACACACCAAACGCAGCACGTCTCGCACGCTCCACCAGTCGCCGAGTCCACCCTGATCTCTGAAACTGAGACTTCCCAAACCGGTGCAGCCCAGGTCGAGGTGGCTGAGGATGACGCAAAACACGAACCAGTCCACCTAGAACGTCCAACGGAAGACGAGAGAGACCTAGGAGAGGACCATCACTCGGGCCAAACAAACACAGCTTCCACAGATACTAAGTCCACATCAGGGAAGCCTCAGGAACAAAAGGGCGCCAAGTATACTGAGAGCCAAGAGGAGAGTCCAGGGGTAGCCTACAAAGAGTCTAAAATCCAGAAGTCCGAGTGAGTTTTAAATGGGACAGGAAAAGGTACCGGACAGGACTTTAATCTTGATCTTGATCTTAATGGGGGCTTTTGAACAGTGCTGGTAACTTTGAGTCCAGTGTTGAGGAGGAGGAGGAGGAGGAGAGAGGAAGATAAGTGCTTCCTCCAAAACTCTCTCCCATTTTCTTTCTTTCCTCCACTCGTTATGATATTGATGATGATGATGATGATGATGATGATGATGATGATAATGATAAGAACAAAGTAATAACAACCGCAATAACAAAGATGATGATGATAAGAACAAAGTAATAGCAAAAAACAACAACAACAACAACAACAACAACAAAAAGAAAAGAAAAAAACAATAATAACAGTAATAGTAATGATAACAGCTAAAATAATAATAATAATAATAATAATAATAATAATAATAATAATAATAATAATAATAATAATAAAAATAATAATCTACAAGCCTTCTTACATCAATATATAATGAAAAATATACGAGTATATCTTCACTTACACTTGAGTCTAAACATTATAGTGTAGATATTACATTGATCTCTATGTACTTCTAATAAACAAAACTGTGATTCCTCGTAGATATAGAAAAACTCTCTCTCTCTCTCTCTCTCTCTCTCTCTCTCTCTCTCTCTCTCTCTCTCTCTCTCTCTCTCTCTCTCTCTCTCTCTCTCTCTCTCTCTCTCTCTGTTGTTGATTAATTGCTACTGTTTTGTAAATAAATAGTTGAATAAAAAATAAAAGCAGGTGCTGAAATGTTTTTGTGTTTCATTGATACTGTGGAGAGAGAGAGAGAGAGAGAGAGAGAGAGAGAGAGAGAGAGAGAGAGAGAGAGAGAGAGAGAGAGAGAGAGAGAGAGAGAGAGAGAGAGAGAGAGATACAAACAAACAAACAAACAAAAACAAACAAACACACACACACACACACACACACACACACACACACACACACACACACACACACACACACACACACACACACACACAGTTAAAGCGACGAACAGACAGACGGACACCGGCAAACAAACATGAAACAAAGGACACTTCCTGTAATAACCTTGTCCTTGTCCTTATACTCTCTCTCTCTCTCTCTCTCTCTCTCTCTCTCTCTCTCTCTCTCTCTCTCTCTCTCTCTCTCTCTCTCTCTCTCTCTCTCTCTCTCTCTCTCTCTCTTGATATGGAGGCTCTTATGTAAAAATGTATACTGTGTGTGTGTGTGTGTGTGTGTGTGTGTGTGTGTTTATCAGTGCGTGTGTGCGTGCGTGCGTGCGTGGTGACCTCAGGTGAGGGTCTCTGGGGTCACGGCGGTGTCTTTCTCACCTTCCTTTCTTCCTCAGGTAACCTTTCCTTTGCCTGACCTCGGCCCAAAAGTCAGCAGGGCGCAGGTAACACCCTAGAGGACCCCACCTGCCTCACTCCCTCACCTGTCTTACCTGTCTCCTCCCCCATCCCTGTCTCCTCCCCCATCCCCCCCAGCACTGCCCCGCCCCGTCCCACTGCCGCGCCGGTTACCTGTGTATAGGTGACTGAGAGAGAGAGAGAGAGAGAGAGAGAGAGAGAGAGAGAGAGAGAGAGAGAGAGAGAGAGAGAGAGAGAGAGAGAGAGAGAGAGAGAGAGAGAGAGAGAGAGAGAGAGAGAGAGAGAGAGAGAGAGAGAGAGAGAGAGAGAGAGAGAGAGAGAGAGAGAGAATAATAGTAATGATGATGGTGATGGTGATGATGATGATGATGATGATGATGATGATGATGATGATGATGATGATGGTGATGGTAGTGGTGGTGGTGGTGATAGTAGTAGTAGTAGTAGTAGTAGTAGTAGTAGTAGTAGTAGTAGTAGTAGTAGTAGTAGTAGTAGTAGTAGTAGTAGTAGTAGTAGTAGTAACCACAATTTTCCTCCTCCTCCTCCTCCTATTACTACTACTACTACTACTACTACTCCTGGTCTTACTACACCACCACCACCACCACCACCGCCACACCTTCCAAGGCTTCCTAACCTGTCTTTTTTATCCCAATTAACGAAAGGAAGGAAGGTAAGATTTTTTGCACTCCTTTCTGTCCCCTTGGAGGAGGAGGAGGAGGAGGAGGAGGAGGAGGAGGAGGAGGTGACCTTTTCAACGACAGAGGTCAGCATGGGAAAGTTCAGCTAGCTATCCTTCTGAAGGCCACTAATCTCCCTTTTCTCCCTTCTCCCTTCTCCCCGTCTCTCTCTCTCTCTCTCTCTCTCTCTCTCTCTCTCTCTCTCTCTCTCTCTCTCTCTCTCTCTCTCTCTCTCTCCTTGATATTTACTTGATATTTGCCTTTTTTCTGCCTCTTATCTCTCCCTCTTTTTCTTTTAATCTTTTCTCTCTTTTCTTGACTTACGACCACTCTCTCTCTCTCTCTCTCTCTCTCTCTCTCTCTCTCTCTCTCTCTCTCTCTCTCTCTCTCTCTGGTCTGCCACATAACTCAATATGATAATTTACTGATAAAGAAGGTGTAGAGGAGCAGAAGGAGGAGGAGGAGGAGGAAGAGGAGGAGGAGGAGGAGGAGGAGGAGGAGGAGGAGGAGGAGGAGGAGGAGGAGGAGGAGGAGGAGGAAAAATTAAAAGAAAAGAATAAAAAGGCAATGACAGTATATAGTAATAATAACAACAACAACAACAACAAAAACAACAACAACAACAACAAGCAGAAGAGGAATAAAAAGAAGAAAACAATTATAGTTGTAATAATAATAATAATAATAATAAAAATAATAATAATAATAATAATAATAATAATAATAATAATAATAATAATAATAATAATAATAACAAGCTGAAGAAAAGGAATAAAAAGAAGAAAAGAATTATAGTTGTAATAATAATAATAATAATAATAATAATAATAATAATAATAATAATAATAAAAATAATAATAATAATAATAATAATAATAATAATAATAATAATAATAATAATAATAATAATAATAATAAAATAAAATAAAATAATAATAATAATAATAATAATAATAATAATAATAATAATAATAATAATACAGAAGAGGGAAGCAAAAGAAAGGAGAAGCGAAAAGAAGATAAAGAACGAAAGAAGGGATGAGCGAATGTTGACAGAGAGAGAGAGAGAGAGAGAGAGAGAGAGAGAGAGAGAGAGAGAGAGAGAGAGAGAGAGAGAGAGAGAGAGAGAGAGAGGGAGATTAACTGCACATTTTTCTGCATTAATTAAGAAGAGAGGAAGAGATTATCCTCCTCCTCCTCCTCCTCCTCCTCCTCCTCCTCCTCCTCCTCCTCCTCCTGTCCTTGAGCACTTGACTATAATATCTTCAAAAAAAAAAAAAATAATAATAATAATGTCCTAAGTGGCCATCATTACCAATATTGCTCCTACACACACACACACACACACACACACACACACACACACACACACACACACACACACACACACACTTCCAGCTAGTTTTAATCATATTCTTAAGTTTCCCCATGATGATGTCAATGTAATTATTATCATTATTACTACATTAAAGTGGCCACGTCAAATGATACAATATTTCTGGTTCTTTCTTATTTGTTGATATATAAAATTTATATGTGGAAGTTAGTGGCTGTGTCTCGTGTCCCTCTCTCCTCCTTTTTAAGTAGTGCTGGTGGTGGTGATTGTAGTAGTAGTAGTAGTAGTAGAGTGGCTGTCTCTCGTGTCCCTCTCTCCTCCTTTTTAAGTAGTGCTGGTGGTGGTGATTGTAGTAGTAGTAGTAGTAGTAGTAGTAGTAGTAGTAGTAGTAGTAGTAGTAGTAGTAGTAGTAGTAGTAGTAGTAGAAGTAAGAAAAAACAAGCAAATTATAATAATCATGATTCTGTTGCTACTACTACCACCACTACCACTAACAACACCACTACTACTACTACTACTACTACTATTATTACTACCACTACTACTACAAAAAAACAGTAATAATAATGGTAATAATAATAATAATAATAATGATAATAATAATAATAATAATAATAATAATAATAATAATAATAATAACAACAACAACAACAACAACAACAACCTATATACCAGCCTAACGTCCTCAATGAAAAATAATAACCAAACAACAAAAATAATAACAAAACAACAATAACCACCACCACCACCACCACCACCACCTCAGCCTGCCTCCCACACCGCTGCCAGCCATCCACACTGAAATAAGAGTCTTACCTTAAGCTTCATTCATATTAAGTTTCCCCATAACAGTGTATATTTCAACTATAACTACTGCCCCATTAATAAACCGTCTATTATTTTTATTATTATTATTATTATTATTATTATTTCACCACCTCACCACTCAACAGGTCACCACAAGGCGCCACAATCTCGAACACCAAGTGACAGCCAATCCCCGCCTGTCGAAGGTCACATGCTATCACCCTGACACTCCCTGGCACCCCCCGACCCCATGGCACCCTCCCCTACAGGACCCCTCACTCCCTACACACACCAGGCAGGATTCCCTCTCTCTCTCTCTCCCTCCCTCTCTGTCTCTCTCTCTCTCTCTCCTCTCCTCTCCTTCACTCCTTCAGCAGTAACCTTGCCCGCTGGGGTATATAGGGGAGGAAAGTCCGAGCAGCGTCACTCACAACCAGCCAACCACAGCCACCACCAGTCTCCACCACTACCACCACCACCACCACCACCATGAAGCTTGTGAGTCTTGTTCATCCTGTTCATCCCCTAAGTCTTGTTCATCCTAGGCTGTTATTTTAGTAGTTCTTGTTCATCCATTCTGTCCCTCCGTAACTTTTGTCTGTCCTGGGTACAGTAATTTCCCTAATTTGGTCTTGTTCATCCTAGATTGTGTCATTTTACTGGTCCTAGCTCTTGTTCATCCTGTATATGATTCCTGTTTCATTTGTCATTTCTTTAATCCTAATCTTGCTCATCCGCCAAATAGTTTTAGTTTCCTTTTTGCCTTGTGCTGTCATCCTATGTTTTCTGTCTTTACTTGCATAGCCTCGTTCATCCTAGACATTGTTCGAAGTGTGTCTCTCTTTTGTTTGTGTTCCCCTTGGTGATTCAAGTTCACCATAAGTTTTATCACTGTAGTAGTGTAGCCTTATGAAGCTGTATGTTAGTCATTCTTATTTCACTTCGTCCCTTGCTAACCTTAGTTCACCTGTAGCTTTGTTTGTACAAGATATTCCTGCTCGGTAAATCACACGGTAGTCTCTTGTTGGTTTATAATTGTGTATATACTTGCTAGCTAGTCCACAGAATCTATCGCAGTTACGAGTATCTATCAAATTGCAAAGTGTTCTACGTTTTCTTTCATACACATCTTGCCGTTTGCAGTTCCCCTACATTACCTTACCACCTATTATATGAATCATTACAGAGACGCCCGTAATTCTTCCTCTATTCTTTTTTTATTAAAGGGATATTCGTTTTCTTCACTTTTCCTCATCCATTATTCTTTATGTGCATTGGGGGAAAAGAATTATAAAAAGGGGATGGCTTTCTTATTGATGCTCCAAGAAAACAAACCAGACAGGAGAGGAAGGTCAGTTTGTTTTCCTCGCTGCGTTCCTTCTTCGGTCATCACTGTTCCTTGTTTATTTCTCCGTGCTCAATCACCACTACAGTTATTTTCCCCATTGTTTTCCCCTCAGTCTTGTTTTCCTTACTGTTTTCCTTCATTCACTTATTTTTCTCACCGCCCTTCCCTCCCTCACAGACTCACTCCCCTGCCAATTTACCGTCCTTTCTAACACATCATTCCTATATTTCCCTCACCGCTCTTCCCTTCCTCCCTCTTTCCCTCACTCCTCTCCCAGGATACCGTCCATCCTGTCTCATCATCATTTCTAGATTTACCTCACCACTCTCGCCCTCCCACTCACCCCGGTCCCTCCCCTCCTCCCTCAGGCCATCGTCCTCTGCCTCGCCGCCCTGGTCGCCGCCGAGAAGCTCCCAGCAGCCGCCCCTCCCCCCCCAGTGGCCATTCTCCTTCAGCAGCAGGTCAACCCCGATACATTCGGTGCCCACAGCTCCAACTTCGAGTCAGAGGATGGCATCAAGGTCTCCCAGTCTGGCAATGAGAGCCCAACTGGCGGCTCTAACATGGCTGGCTCCTTCAGGTGAGGCTCTTGAGTGGCTCAGTGTTTGAGTGTCACACAGCGCCGCTTGAGTGAGGCTGTATTGATGTTAATATAAGACTTGTTGATTGATCCAGTGAGTGGTGGCGCTGCAACAACTCATAATGGCATGGTTGCATTAACACTAGGAAAGAGCAAACAGCAACAGAGCTTGTGGCACTTTCAAAGGAGGTAAAATAATTAATAGAATGACACGGCGCACCTCCACCGACAGCAAGGAACAGCAAACACCAACTGAGCTTTTAACCCTTTCAAGAATACCAAACAGTGGTGGTGGTGTTGAGTGACTGTTGACAGTAACAGACTGGTGGTGTGTGATGACCCTCTGGCACGCCGCCTGGACAATCCTCCCCCTCTCCACCACTCACCAGTCCTAGGGCTGCTTCCCCCTCCCCACCCCATCTCACGGCACCGCCAGCACCAGCCGCCATTCAACATGCACAAGTTGCTCCAGGGTGTTAAAAGTAAATAATTTCAAACCATATCACGAAAACTGGCCTGCTTTGCCGCAATAACTACGAGGCTAAGTTTGGTGGAAAGTTTTTCAATCTAGCGGGCGTCGCGCGGCACAGGGCGCGCCACAACTGCCGCCGAGAGTGGCGCCCATTCAGGCAGCCACGCCATATTGCTTTCCGATATCCGAGCCTCTCACTAACTCTGACTTGTTGCAGTAATGAGGATGATCATGATGATGATGATAATAATAATAATAATAATAATAATAATAATAATAATAATAATAATAATTACTGGCTGAACATATAACAAATACAACTGTAAATTTTCTAATGACTTTAATAACTACATACATTCAACTTCCAAAGAGTAGAAACAATCTGTAGTAGAGTGAAGGCATCTTAATGATGAAGAAACAACAGGAAAGATTTTCGTAGCCTGAGGACACCTTAATTATGAGGAAACAACTGGGAGAGAGAGAGAGAGAGAGAGAGAGAGAGAGAGAGAGAGAGAGAGAGAGAGAGAGAGAGAGAGAGAGAATTAACATAAAACACTAACAAAAATACAGGTACTCGTCTTGTAACAAATAACAGGTCCAGGAATTCATAAATGCTAATACTTGAATACAAATCCTTCCTTAGCAACTATCTAGTTAACTGCCTAAATCTCTAATTGACTAACTGCCTTGTTCCCCAGCTTCCCGCTTAACGGAGAGGTGGTCGTCGTTAACTACGTGGCTGATGAGGGTGGCTTCAAGCCCGATTCCGTCCTGCTGCCCGTGGCCCCCCAGCCCCTGCACCCCATGCCCCAGCACGCCATTGACCAGATCGAGAAGGCGAGGCTCGAGGATGAGGCCAAGGCACGCGAGGAAGCCGCCGCCGCCCCTGCCGCCCCCGCCAGGAAGTAGGCACCCTGCATCACCAGTTTGACTTTATTTATTTCACACAAGTCTTTCCCGATATTTATTAATGTATTTAAATAAAGCATACCAAAAGTATCGGCTTGTTTACATCACTTCCTGCTGGTTATATGTTTGGAATGTGTCCTGAACACGATACTGCGCCGCCTTCCCCTCCTTAAATCAGCCATGTACTACACACACACACACACACACACACACACACACACACACACACAGTGAGACCAGTACGAACTTCATTAAATAAATGAGCTGCAAAAGAACACACACACACACACACACACACACTGCATACTTACAGGAGTCGCTGGGCTACAGTTCCAAGCTCCATTCTCCTCCTCAGGCTCCCTCAACACAACACAACGCATGGGGCTACACACGCCGCCGCGCTGCCCACACCTCACTCACTCACTCAACACTTCAGAAACACCACCGCAACACTGACACAAAGGTGGCACCGTCCTGGCACGTGTATTTGTCACGCAGCACATCGAAACTAAAGTTTTATGTCTTTTCACCGCCACTCGTGATGTAAACACAGCGGGAAGTCAAATGAAGATTCTAAATTAACTTCCTGGTTTCATATTTTATTAACAGTGTAATAATTGTGAACTTATAGGTTAAATTGCATAGTACTTCCGTACATGTTTACATTTATTTTGCTGGAAGTTTTATTGATGTATTTTTTGTGTGTGTACATACAAGATATAGCCTCTCAATGACTGTATCACCTCACTGGCGGACGTACGAAAGTGTCAGACCAGCAAGGCTTCGTTTTGGCTTCGACCAGAATGAGGACGGAAAGGAATTAATTCACGTAAAACGTAATAACCAGGTAAACAGACACATTCACCGCCTGCAGACCTGACAAACTAACCATAACAAATGACTCTGCTGCATAACTGCTAACTCTGTACAAGGGCCTTATCCGTCCATGTATGGAGTATGCTTCACATGTCTGGAGGGGTTCCACTCATACTGTTCTTCTAGACAGGGTGGAATCAAAAGCTTTTCGTCTCATCAACTCCTCTCCTCTAACTGACTGTTTTCAGCCTCTCTCTCACCGCCGCAATGTTGCATATCTAGCTGTCTTCTACCGCTATTTTTATGCTAACTGCTCTTCTGGTCTTGCTAACTGCATGCCTCCCCTCCTCCCGCGGCCTCGCTGCACAAGACTTTCTTCTTTCTCTCACCCCTATTCTGTCCACCTCTCTAACGTAACAGTTAACCAGTATTCTCAATCATTCATCCCTTTCTCTGGTAAACTCTGGAACTCCCTGCCTGCTTCTGTATTTCCACCTTCCTATGACTTGAATTCCTTCAAGAGGGAGGTTTCAAGACACATATTCCTCAATTTTTGACCACTGCTTTGACCCTTTTATGGGACTGGCATTTCAGTGGGCATTTTTTTTATTAGATTTTTGTTGCCCTTGGCCAGTGTCCTTCCTACATAAAAAAAAAAAAAAAGAACGAATAACTTCAGAGCGCCGCAGTGGACTGAGAGTAACAGCTGTTAAGAGTGTGACGAGTGACGACGGTCGTGTATTTCAGAAGAAACCTGCCACACTGTCATACACCCGCACTCTTAAACGCTTTGATCTCTCAACAGGACTATTTTCAGAGGCCATTGAGGTATCTAGTCAGGTTTTCATGGGCATTTTTCTATTAGTAATGCAAAATCCTTGTTAAACTAGCGATAGAAATCTGAAAACACCTGCTGAAAATTTCGGTATCTTCTTGCACTAGAAGCTGTTGAGGATTGGTAAGACGTCAAAGCGTTCAAGAATACTGACTTTACTTCCACTGTTAGCGTCTTCCTTGGTCTTCTCTCAACCTCAAGGCCTCTGATCTGCCAATAATCTATCAGTTGTCAGGTTTTAGAAGACTGTCAGCAGATCAACGTATCCAAGACTTGAGGGAAAAACTCAAAACAATGGAAGTGAGTGAGGCGTCGTACTGAACAAACACGTGTACTTCGCCGTGGCATTAATGTGTTCTCATAGTGGTTGATACGTTAATGCATGACTATTAATATCATTAGTAATGCTGTTATCTACTTCAACTTCAGAATGCCCCGTCTGTGCCTTCTGCGAGCTGTAAAACTTGTGGCCGCCAGTGTACGCCACCACCTGTGAAAATAAAAAGATCAATAAAATTAATAAATAAGTAATAGAACCTGTAACTAATTGTGCGTTATTGTGCTATGGTGTTTTGCACGGTTATTGGTACTGTTATTGTTCAATTTAAAGGCTAATCAACTTTGCGCTTATTATCGTGAAATGAAGCGAATACATTGAGTCTTATCACCTGCCCGTGTGTGTGTGTGTGTGTGTGTGTGTGTGTTCTGTGGCCTTTGAAAATAGTCATGGTGGGACCAAAGTGTTTCTGAATACGGGTCATCACCACCACCCACGCATACTCACCGCACACTCCAGCACCAGCAGGAGACAGCTGAGCACCGCGCCTCCCCCCAGCAAGATGAAAATGGCCGCCACGTCAGAGAAGCCTGCGTTGATGACAGTCTTTCTGCTGCATGTCTTGGCTCCCGCTGACAGCCACTTGTTCCTCAGGTTCTCCATCAATCCTGACTCACGCATTTTCTGAAGACTGTAGAGGCCGAGGTGGGGCGCCAGGACATGGAGAAGATAGGGATGCTAATAATAGAGAACACACACACACACACACACACACACACACACACACACACACACACACAGCTTCTGTATTTCCCCCTATCCTTGACTTAAACTATTTCAAAAAGGAGGATGCAAGACACTTCTCAAATTTTGGATAATCCTTTTCAGACTGTACTGCTCAGGGAATGGCTTTTTATGCTTTTTTGTTGTTGTCCCAAGCCCCCCAACCCCCACCTACACACACACACACACACACACACACACACACACACACACACACACACACACACACACACACACACACCTGTGGTCAAAGATTCTCCTGAAGGGTGAGTGCTTCTGCAGACCAATGCCGCTGCCCCCTGTGATGTACCGCCGTGGCAGCACCTTGATCCTGCACGAGTCCTCAGGGGGAAGGTTCCTTATGTAGTAGTTAGTGTAGATGTCCACGCCGATGAACACGTATTTACCTGTAGAAGGAGGCGAGGGAGGGATGGTGGCACTGGTCTTGCTAAGGTTAGCGAAGGTTTGTGAGGTGAAGAAGAAAGGTTTACCTGAAGACACGCTGGTCCTTGTTAAGTGGTTATATCTAGCGAGGGTCAGCCAAGGTATGTGAGGTGAAGAATTTTGGTTAACTTGTAGGATTTTAAATGAGGAACGCACTAAATTATTATGTTTATTTGAAGGAGTATGAACTTAACGGAGGGAGACTCTAAATTGTTTTGTTTGCCTCAGGAAGGAAGGCAAATACATAACATTTGCCTGAGGAAGGGTCCACAGTATTCTGTTTACCTGATGGACGGTCGATTTAATAGACTTACCTGACGAAGGACCCGTAAATAATTCTGTTTACCTAAAGAAGGGTTGATATACTCGTACAAATTTCAGCTCAAGGAGAGATTTAAATTTGTTTACCTAAGACAAACAGACAAATTTACTTTTAAAGGGGTACCCCTAAATCAACACACACACACACACACACACACACACACACGATTAGATTAGATTAAAAAGACTTTATTGACCTCTAAAATACAAAGACTAAATAGGACATAATGAGTACAATTTGTATTATGGTCCACACACACACACACACACACACACACACACACACACACACACACACACACACACACACACACACACATACACACCACCACCATCACCACCACCAACAACAACAACAACAACAACAACAACAACAACAACAACGACGACCACCACCACATGAACGCAGGAATGAAAGAAACACTCACCTTTCAAGACCTTCTGCAGGCCCTCACTGTAGGAATTCACTAGGTTGTCTGGGGACCGGAGCACCGCCTTCTGCCACGCCTCCAGCAGCACGCGGCACTCATCGTTCTGGGAGCCCACACATGTTTGCTGCTCCCGCCCATAGAAGGAGAGGAGTTTATCATCTAACTAGACACACAACAGGATCTAAATAAGTGGAATTTAAGAGAGAGTTGATGATCTAAACAAGTGGAATTCAAGAGTGGGCTGATGATATAAAAAAGTGGAATTCAAGAGTGGATGTAGTTTATAACATCAGTGGACACAAGATGATCTATAGAAGTGGAATAATTCAAGAGAGTGTTTAGTTTATAACCTCAGTAGACATACAAGATTATCTATACAAGTGGAATTCAAAAGTGGATTTAAAAGCAACAACACAGCTTTTGATCGTAAGCTGAGTAAATACAGTATTCTGCAATGTGTTACTACAGGAAAGCTAAATTAGAAAAGATCATTATGAGAATAAAAGAAAATTAGCTAAAAATACAAAGGAAATAGGTAAATTTTGAGAACATTAGTTAATATCAGAAAACTAGATAGATGTACTGACTGACTGACTGACTGACTGACTGACTGACTGACTGATACAATGCGCCACAACCCCGGAGTCACGTAACACCACGGAACATCGGACCACAAACCATAAAACCCAACCCAGCCTAACCCAATCTAACCTAACATAACAACACCACAAAGGACCAGATCCGCCCATAACACCACAGAACATAAGACCCAGCCTAGCCCAACCTAACCCAACCTAACCTAACCTCACCTAACCCAACCCAGCCAAACCCAACCCAACCTAACCTAACCCAGCCAAACCCAGCCCAACCTAACCTAACCCAGCCAAACCCAACCTAACCTAACCCAACCCAGCCAAACCCAACCAAACCTAACTTAACCTAACCTAACCCAACTTAACCTAACCCAACCAAACCCAACCCACCTTAACCTAACTAACCACATACCGAGGCCGTCACTTGGAAGAGGTCGTTCTTGTTGCACCCTGCGTCCCACCCTGACTGCCTGGACAGCCCCCGCAGGTCAGTGAAGGGCAAGGGCGCCGGCTGCTCCACCGCCAGATGCGAAACCAGGGTGGCAGAGTAAGACGTATACACAATGACAGACACAATGTAACCCAGCCAGTGAATCGCCCTCGCCGACACACTGAAGGGACACGTGCTGGATCCTGCAGGAGAAGGAGCAGGAGGAGCAGGAGGAGGAGGAGGAGGTGAGTGAATTAAATACTTCTCAAAAATATGTATAATGTTGACTGATGATTCCTTAACACTTGGAGGAGGAGGAGGAGGAGGAGGAGGAGGAGGAGGAGGAGGAGGAGGAGCAGGAGGAGGAGGAGGAGGAGGAGCAGGAGGAGCAGGAGAAAGGGGAGGTGGAGGTGGAAGAGGAGGAGGAGGAGGAGGAGGAAGAGAGGGGGGAAGAAGAAGAAGAGGAGCAGGAGGAGGAGGAGGAGGAGGAATAAGAATAAGAACAAGAAGAACAAGGATAGGAAGAAACAAAAGAGAAGAAAAATAGATAGATAGATAGATAGCGAGATAGACAAGTAGATAGATAGCGAGATAGATACACAGATAGATACATAGACAAAGAGACAAATAAATACTAAACAGATAGACAGATAGATGGAGAAGGAAGGACTATATAAACTAAACATTAACACTGACACACCTTCAACCAGCCAGACAGTCACCCAACCAGTCAGTCACCCAGCCACTCACTCAGTCAACCAGTCAGTCACCCAACCACTCACTCAGTCAACCAGTCAGTCACCCAGCCACTCACTCAGTCAACCAGTCAGTCACCCAACCACTCACTCAGTCAACCAGTCAGTCACCCAACCACTCACTCAGTCAACTACTCACTCAACCAGCTAACCACTCACTCAGCCAGTCAGTGAGCCTCACCTTGCTGCAGGAGTGCCGACAGCATGTACCAGGTAGCGACGCCCATGGTGACGGGCTCCTCCTGCATGAAGTCGTAGGAGTGCTGGAGCCTCTCGATGAGGAAGAGGGCCGCCGCCAGGAGCACCATGTTGGCGGCGATGCACCAGTACAGCAGCGTGTCCATCGGCGAGGTGTAGGCCAGCATCTTCTTGGCGAAATCCTCGTGAGTGGCCACGAAGAGCTTGCGGCTGCGGGGAAGTGTGTTGGTGTGTACGTAGTGGTTGGCATGCTTGGCTGACTATATAGAGAGCTCGGGCTCGAATCCCAGGCACTGTGAGGCATATGGGTGAGCCTCTTACAACCCTTTCACTGTGATGCGAAGCAATTAATTAACAGCAGCAGAAGCAATGCATGAAATCTTTATGAGCATCTACAAAAAAAAAAAAAAAAAGAAGAGGATTAAAAGAATAGATTTTTTGCCATTTTTACCAAGTTTAAAGACTGAACGTGGCTGTAGAACAAGTAAAGTCTCAAAGTGACTAGTAATTAAGGAAACATATACCAAATAACAGTCAAAGGGTTGATGTGTAGCCCCTGATCATCTGGACCAATGGAATGGCTGCTTGAGTGACCAATAGACAGCCGTATGCAAGAACACCTACACACATCCATGTATAATGTGCGACTGTATGAAGTGTGTATGTGTGTCTGTGTGTATGAAGAGTTTGCGGCTGTGGGAACGTGTGTTTGTGTGTACGTATGTATGTTATAATGCTTGGTTTGCCCTTCTACCTGGCGTAATTGTTTTTATTTATCTTTTTATTTTATTTTTTTTTTTTCATTCAAGTTGGAAAAAAATAGATATAACTTTTTTGTATTACTTATGTTTTTATCAATGAACTGCTACTACTACTACCACTACTACTACTACTATACAAGGCTCAGTGGTAAAGTCCTTGTCTGGTTAATTAAACGCAGCCAGTTCAAATCTCCATCTAGTGTGTTCCAGATCACAGGTGGCGCTGGAGAGACTGTGGCTGTGTGGAGGAGTGGCGGTGTGGTGGTGTGTGGCGCAGTGGTGAATTTCTTGTGTGGCTGATTATATGATACCAGTTCGAATTTTAGTCCGGTTTATGTGTTGGAGCAATGTGACCACTTTCTATCTACTCGCTTCACCATTCTCATTCTCCTTTCTCTTGCACGTGTCTGCCTATCACATCATGTTTTTAGTGTACTGACCTTTCTTCCTCCTTTCAGTTTCTCCTCTTCCTTCTCTTTTTCCTTCTCCACAGTATGACACCTAAAACTACTTTCTAACAATTTCCAGCTACTTCCTCCTTATCTTTACCGATATCTAAGGTGTCACATCTAAATCTACTCCCCTAATTTAATCATTTCCTCTATGGTATGACATCTAAAGCTACTCGTATTTTGTTTTAATCACTTCCTCCTTCTCTTTATTCTTATCTACGCTATTGTACCACTAAAACTTCTTAATGTCCAACCACTTCCTCATTTTGCTCTTATCTGTAGTATTTATAAAACTGTTTAATAATTCCCGAACTTCTTCTCTAACAGCCTCTATCTCATCTGTCACCTCCTGTGCTAAGAACACGGCAGCCCTGACACTCCCCTTACTGAATCCATTACCACACTTCTATGGAACTCCAGGGTAAGTTACTAATCGCATTCTGATCCCCTTCTGAGAACACTTATAGACTCCTCTCACCTCAGGACATTAATGGGCTGCGTGTAGGTGACCACCTCCTGCCGCTCCTTGGTGAGGGACAGCAGGGACACAGTCAGGTCCACCTCCCTAGTCTGTAGCGCCCCCACCATGCCCGTCCACTCGTTATTGGAGCCTTCCTTCAGCTTCCCGTAAGCGTAACCATTCAGCACCTTGTAACTCAGCCTGTAGGAAGGACACACACACACACACACACACACACACACACACACACACACACACATTAATATCGTGTTTATAGTTTATATAAGTATTTACTTGAAAAAACATAACTCCTATGACATTAGTTTTATGGATTCTACGTTTTCTTTCTTTATGTGCGTGAAGGAAGCTGGTCGAAGACACTTATTAAGATAAATAGATGAATAAACTGTCTCAAAAAAAAAATAAATAAATAAAATAAATAAATAAACTGAAAGGTTTTGAAAAGGGAAGATTTATTGTAAACGAATATCAAAATTATGGAGTGAGACAAGTGTTTCGTTCCTCTGCTTCTTCTTCTTCGTCTTATTATTATAATTATTTCATCTATATAATTTCATTTATGTATTTATTTTTCTATTCTCATCTCTTGCATTTCGTCTCATGAAAGCTACAACCAAAGCAACTTACGAGAAATTATGCAGGTTCTTCAGAGCAGTGATGGTGTCCCCAGCGAAACCTGTGATTTTGTTCTCAGTGATGTAGGTCGTCATGAACTCAAACACCTGAGGAGGCGGGCAGGTTATGAAGGTACTGCCGTGGTGTCGCCCGAGGGAGGAAGTGTTTTTGTTTACCTTGCATCATAGAAAATGGATACGACTTTTTTTTTTACGGGGAAGCTTTTCTATGCTACTCTTATTAGTGAAGTGAGTTGCGATGATGGAATCTTGTACTAGGAATGTTTTTTAATTCCATTTTCATAGTAAGTTAAATCAGATAGATGAGATTAGTAAGACTGGTAAAGACTTGAATACTGAGTACAAAACAGGATGCTGATTACGGTAAAATTTTAAAGTTAGGGAAGGAAAGGTCTCTCTCTCTCTCTCTCTCTCTCTCTCTCTCTCTCTCTCTCTCTCTCTCTCTCTCTCTCTCTCTCTCTCTCACCATCAAGAATAAGGGAAGCTGTAACAAGCCGTCTGTCCTGCACGTGGCGGCCCCTGCATGACCCACATCCACCACTATCTCCCCCTTACCTTCACGCCCACGCCCTTCATCGGATACCCCTGGAAGTCGCCGCGCCTCTCAATCTTGTTGGTGGTGACTGGCGTGTACCCTCCCCTTGGCGTCCACTCTCCGGCAGCCTCCACCAACAACCCTGCCTTCGGCCCCACCCTGTAAGCCGCCATCACCTGCAGAAGGAACACAAAGGAATGAATGGAATAGACTCAGTAATCACGTTGTTATAGTGCTGAGTCATTAGGGAGCTTTAAAAGATGATGAGAGGTATGTTTTATTCAGGGACTGCCACGTGTAGGACTGATGGCTTCTTGCAGCTTCCATTATTTTTGTTATGTTCTCATGTTATGCTCTATTTTCAAACGCATTGTGCTCTCGTAAAGGCCATTTTCTAAAGCCATAGTGATAATAAGTTGAGTTTTTCATGTTTTATTTCCAGCTGATAGTCCAGATTTTAAACTATCACTGTGGTCATGAAAGCCTTGAAATCCGTTGTATATATCACACCACCCAATGTCAAGCTAATGAGGTTACGAGCTGAAATGTTTAAGATTTTTTAACGTCCACACACAATAAAAAAAAAAAAAGAATAGATAAATAAAACAATTAAAATAACCAGAACAAAAATATATATATAAAACAAAAGCTGTAAGTGGCGTGGAAAACTTGTCTCGTCGCCTTTTTTTCAGTTGACAGTGCAGATATCAAACTATCCCTGGAGTCATGAAAGTAGTCTTGAAATCCGCTACAACCTCACCACAGAATCCGCTACAATCCCACCACAGAATCCGCTACAATCCCACCACAGAATCCGCTACAATCCCACCACAGAATCCGCTACAACCTGCACCACAGAATCTCAAGTTATCAAAACCACGAGTTGAAATGTTTAAGAGTCTGAACCTCCGAGTCTATCAGTGTAATGTATTCGTGTCTCCCGGGCCCTGTGTTTTACTCGTGTCGTCACCTTGATGAGCCGCGGGCAGGTGTCGTAAGATGCGAACAGGAACTCAGAGTTTATGTAAATGTTGAGGGTGCGGGCGTGGGCAAGCAGCGTGGGCGTGTCTGACGGCTTGGCGAGGATAAACCAGTGCGTGTCGTCCAGCACTTCCTTTCTGCTGGCCTGGGAGAGAGAGAGAGAGAGAGAGAGAGAGAGAGAGAGAGAGAGAGAGAGAGAGAGAGAGAGAGAGAGAGAGAGAGAGAGAGAGAGAGACTTTTATCACATGAACAACAACAACTACTACTACAACTACTACTACTACTATTACTACTTTAAAAACAACAACAACAACAGTAGTAGTAGTAGTAGTAGTAGTAGTAGTAGTAGTAGTAGTAGTAGTAGTAATACACCTCCCTTCCACACACACACACACACATTACAAAATCCCAAGCATAACGGAGGCAAGAATAGCAGCACGTTGCCTCACCTCGTCCAGCCAGACACGCGTGGCATTGCTGTAGGCGAGGACAAAGGCGTGGGAGTAAGCGGATGCTTCGGGTTCGTCTGAGTGGAGAGAGTGCGGCTGCGTGTGTGCGTTGGTTGTCCGCCCACTTGCCCACAACTTTAAGTACAGACCTGAGGCTACAGCACACGCCGCGGAAAACTCATCTGCAGTAGTAGTAGTAGTGGTAGTAGTAGAGGTAGTGGTGGTGGTGGTGGTGGTGGTGTGTGCTAAGGTGTTACATATAAAAAAAAATTATTATTTCGTGTTCTTGTTGGAATCTCTTATGACAACACACACACACACACACACACACACACACACACACACACGTACTCATGACCGTGTGTGTGCGTGCGTCAGGTTTGTCTTGGTTAGTTTTACTCTCTCTCTCTCTCTCTCTCTCTCTCTCTCTCTCTCTCTCTCTCTCTCTCTCTCTCTCTCTCTCTCTCTCTGCTCCATCCTCTCCATATCCCTTAGTTATTTTTTCTCACCCTTACTTCCTTATTTTTTTTTCTGCTTGTCCGTATCGCTCAGGTCAGACTCGCACCCACGCGCCCCCACCCCCTCCCCTGGCCGCCCCCTAGTTGCTGCAGGACTGAGGACAAGTTACGTGACGCTCTATTACTTCATGCTAGGTTGTGTTACGCTGCCACTCTAAGCACTACAACACTCAATACCATCAGTCACCCAGCACTCCCTCGCCTCTTCCTACTGATGCTCCGTTTAATCTTTCCAGTGCTCTTGTCTCCCTTTTGCCAGCACTCAGACCACGGTGGAAAATTGTTTACAGGAACATGGAAAGGTAAATAAATGTTCAAATGGACTCTGATATAACTTGGAAACAGAAAAATAAATAAATAAGACACTGCCACAGAAAAAGATTTAGCAACATGAAAGTAGAATAGAATTTTTAGAAGGGCACAGGAAAAAAATATTGAGAGAGAGAGAGAGAGAGAGAGAGAGAGAGAGAGAGAGAGAGAGAGAGAGAGAGAGAGAGAGAGAGAGAGAGAATATAGAAGCTTGAGTGGCTAAAGTCCTGTCCACACAAGGAAGCAATGTTTGAAGACATCTACGAACAAGTTATTAATTTGAGAAACAGTCTGGAAATGAAATAGTTGGCATACTTTGCTTCCGTACAATATTCCCTGGTGTGGAAGAGCCTTAGAGTACGAAAAAAAAATAATAATAATAATGAAAAGAGAAAGAGAGAGAAAAGAGGTCGACGGTGTTGTGGGGAAGTGTAGCAGAGAGGAATGGTTGCATCATATATGGAGTGTGTGCCGTCTCTCTACCACCAGCCGCCCGTCAAGCCATCACGGTATTAATTCACGCGCCTCAGGTAATGCAGCGGCGCCTAATTAATTACTGATACTCGCCAGTAAATCACAGCTACTCGTCCACGCCTTCCAGTTACTTACATATATAACTAGTGTAATGACTCTGACTAGTGACTCTGACCAGTGTTTTGTATGCTTAAGTGTGTGTGTGTGTGTGTGTGTGTGTGTGTGTGTGTGTGTGTGTGTGTGTGTGTGTGTGTCTGATATCATTATCACTTACTAAATTATGAGGGAATAGTTAATTTGTCTTGTAATGTACACAATCCCTCCCCCCCCCTCTCTCTCTCTCTCTCTCTCTCTCTCTCTTACCTTGGTCTTCATCAAATATAAAGGTGACAGGTGACAAATTGCTATTTATAATCAATTCATAGACCAGATGAGAGACACATGAGCAGGTGGTGGTGGTGGTGGTGGTGGTAGTAGTGGTGGTGGTGGTGGTGGTGGTGGTGGTGGTGGTGCTGATTAGTGAAGTCCACACAAACACACACATAATTATTCCATATATTTTTCTTTCTGCCATTGTTTTGTTTTATTATTCCTTGTTTTTGTTCTTTTAGTTTATTCTCAAGATTTTTTCTTCTTTTTTCCCTTTTTTTCTGTTGTTTTACTTTTTTTCTATTCTTATGTTCTTTTCCTTCCTTCTTTTGATTTAACTCTTTTCCTGTTTGTTTTTTCCTTCGTTCTTTCCTTGTTACTTTCTTCTTTTCCGCATTTCTTTCTTTTCTTTCATTGGATTCGTAAAATTACAATCAATTTCTTCATAACTCCCACGAACGACTTTTTTTTTTTTATATGCGTATTGTTAGAACAGAAGTCAGGTTTGCTAATATTAACTATGTGCCACTTGAGTATGAGAGAGCAAACAAGTAGTAGTAGTAGTAGTAGTAGTAGTAGTAGTAGTAGTAGTAGTAGTAGTAAGAAGAAGAAGAGGAAGAAGAAGAAGAAGAAAAAAAAAGAAGAAAAGAAGAAGAAAAAGAAGAAAGAATAAGAAAAAGAAGAGTTCAGGTAGTGGTGGAGGTGTGTGTGTGTGTGTGTGTGTGTGTGTGTGTAACTGAGCTAAAGAGGAAAAAGATAGCGGTGATGATTATAACCCGGAGGGCAATAGCAGCAAAACACGCACAACCCCAGACACAAAAAGAGACAGTACCCCCTTCCCACTCAGGAATGGACTGAGAGATATGACAGAGGCGAGGAGCGACCGTCTGGGGTGGGAAGACTGGGCAAGTATAAACGCAATGACAGGACAGCACGAGTATAGATAACGCGAGCCTTGTACATTATTACTACTACTATTCCTTCAGCTGTTACACTCATGCACACACCACCAAGCCCTGCATCAGACTGACGGAATTCTCACAAAGTACACGCCATCACCACCACCGCCACCACAGGGCTGCCAGATTATCCTGATAGAAAAAAAAGGATAAAAGGATAATTCGATTCCAAAAAAGGAGTTTCAAATTCTTTTAAAAGGGTTTTGTGTTATGTAGTGAGTGTGCGTCTTGCTGTGATGTGATTGATGACAGTAAGCACTTTAGGAGATTATATACATACGTACTCGCACTTGAAATAATTGAAAAGATCCTGTTACATAATTGACATTTCTCGTTATGTAATTTTAGTGTTGTGTAATAACAGTAATGGTAATAATAATAATGATAATAATAATAATAATAATAATAATAATAATAATAATAATAATAATAATAATAATAATAATAATAATAATAATAACAACAACAACAACAACAACAACAATAATAATAATAATAATAATAATAATATTAATAATAATAATAATAATAATAACAATAATAATGATAATATTAATAATAATAATAATAATGAAAGAGGATTATGCTTTCTTATTTATTATTTAATTAATCGACTTCCATGGCATTCTGTATAAGGGAGAGAGAGAGAGAGAGACAGAGAGAGAGAGAGAGAGAGAGAGAGAGAGAGAGAGAGAGAGAGAGAGAGAGATTACATTACAAACCCACATAAAAAAATTACATATTATCACAATTAAAAAAATAATCAAATACGAATAGGGAGAAATAAAAGATAATTATATCCAAAATGAAAACTATTGTACTTCATGAAAAATACGATAACGCGCTAGACAAATAAAAACAGAGTGCAGACAGACAATAGAATAATCATACCCAAACAAAAATTATCGTGCTTCATGAAAAAAAATAATGAAAATACGATAACCAGCTAAACAAATCAAAATAGATAGACAAAAGATAATCATACCCATACAAAAACTATCGTACTTCATAAAAAAAAAAATTATAAAAAGACGATAACAAGGTAAACAAATCAAAATAGATAGACAAAAGATAATCATACCCATATAAAAACTATCGTACTTCATGAAAAACACGAGTCATTCCCTGGATTCCTCACTTCAGCAACTTCCGCGTCAGGACCTCGACGAAGAAGAGGAGACTAGCTAAGAGGAGACCCATTAAGAGGAGAAAGAGAGGACCCTGGAGGTGATTGACAGAGAGAGCCTTGAAAGGAGAATCACCCGCGCTCTTCTCCTCTTTCTTTTCTCTTTCTTCTTCCTTCTCCTCCGGTTTCCTCTTCCCTCTTTTCCTTGCTTCCGCCATGACATCCCTACTCCATTTTTCATACAGACCTGCCTGGTGAGAAGAAAAAGAGGAGTAGAATAAGCGACAGGAAAAAAATATATATATATTATATATAAGAGATTTTTTCCTTGTACTTTTTGTTCCCTTGTGTCCCTTCCCAGCTTATCCCTTTGATATGATATAAAGAGAAGTTTAAGATAAGAAAATAATATCAAAACAAAAATCTTTTCATCTTCTCATACTTTGCCTTCACTTTTCCATCCAGTCTGTCTTGTCCCAGCTTACCGCTTTGACAGGATACAGAAAAAAAGAGAAGAAATAAAAAAAAAAAAAAAAAGTAATACCAAAGCTTAGTGATTAATTCTAACGTTTCATTTTCTATTAATTTTTCTTCATTTCTCCATTTTTTTTCTTAGTGTACGTGTTTGGAAATCATAATGGAAGAGGAGAAAGGAAAAGGCAAAGAGGAAACATATAACAAGTCTAATTTTCCTTTTTTCATTTGCTCTACTTATATTTTTTTTAGCTTTTCCTTAATTTTCCTCCTTATTCCGCTTTACTTTCCCTTCTTTTTTTTATTTACCTTTTCATTCCTTTATGTTCTTCCTTCACTTTACTTGTCTTTCCATTTCCTTATCCTCTTCACTTTCCTTTTTTCATTTTCTAATACTTTTCCATGACTTTATTTGTCTTTTCAATCTCTTATACTTTTCCTCACTTTTTTTTCATTTCATTTCCTTATACATCTCATTTACTTACCTTTCATTTCACATCCCGTTTCTTTTCCTTATACTCTTCCTTCCCCTTTCATTTCCTTATACTCTTCCCTCACTTTCCTTTTTATTCCCTTACATCTCTCCTTTCTTTACTTTACCTTCTCATTTCCTCGCACCTTTCCTTAGACGATATTCTGAAACGCTTCTGGCCGCACCCTCAGTTCAAAACGGTCTAGTTGAAGTGACCAAGTTTTTAAAGATCTTTTTTTTGTGGTTATAGTGACACATTAACATGATTTCTACCTTATGAACAGGAGAAACGCCCTTGAAAACCTGGCTGATCATTTCTGTGGCCTTTGAAGATACTTGTGGTGAGAAAGCAGAGCGTCTACCATTTCGTCCACTAGCACCTGTCTCCTTCCTTTACTTGTCCTTGTATCTCCACCACCACCACCACTACCACACCTCTTCAGCTTACCTCCTTCACCGCCATGATGCAACGGTCGACACGAGGCTTAAAGGGCGCGTCGTGGGGCATAGGCCAGGCGGAGAGCCCCGGGAACACGCCCTCCTTGCCCAGATAGAGGCGTGTGCTGCCGTCCCGCAAGGTGAAGCTTTCTGCAATCACTAGCTCCAGGTATCGTCTCACCTGGATGTGGGCTTGCCTGAGGTGTGAAGGTGGTGGTGGACAGGTGACAGGTGAACAGGTGGTAGACTGTTGGTTTTTTTATTTTTTTCATTTATTTCTTTCATTTCTTATCTTGATTTTATTGTTTTATGTGTGTGTGTGTGTGTGTGTGTGTGTGTGTGTGTGTGTGTGTGTGTGTGTGTGTGTGTGTGTGTGTGTGTGTGTGTGTGTGTGTGTGTGTGTGTGTGTGTGTGTGTGTGTGTGTGTGTGTGTGTGTGTGTTTCTGGGTGTCTAAGTAATGATTAGGAGTTAGTTTATTTGTTTATCTGTGTATTTATCTATTTGTATATCTACCTCCCCGTCTATCTGTCTATCTGCCCGCCTGTTTGTTTGTCTGTCTGTCTACCTGCCTACTAACCTGTCTATTATCTATCTATTTATACATTTTCCTTCCTACCTCCCAACCAACCTAACTATAACAACTATCTATCTGTCTATCTATCTATCTGTCCACCTATCAAAGCATGCTCGTAAGGAATACACCAAACCATCTGGTACCTTGCAACACACTGCGACCTCTCTCTTCTCATCTCATCCCTCCATCCCTTCAACCACTCCTTCCATCTCTCATTTTCCCTCAAGCCTTTCTTTTTCCATAATTTCTTCCCCTCCAGCTATCCTTTCTTCAGTTTTCCATCATCTACACAAACTCACTTATCGCTCGCCTGCCTCAGTCCCTCCTCCGCAGACCCCACCAGGTCCATGCGCTGCGCTAAGGCCTTGAACACGTAGGAGTCTGATTGGCTGTAGAAATCACGGAACTGCGCACCGTAAGGAGGCATCGTTACCCTGAGGAAGAGAAGAGGTAACAGATAGTTGCTTTTCTTCGTGTGTGTACTTTTTTCTTTCTTTTTCTTCTTGTTTTCTAATCTTTCGTTTTCTTTTGGCTCTAGAGTAAGGCCCGGTTGACACTAGTCTATCTTTACGGATTCGTCTCCGTTCACCGTCCAGCAATGACGCCACAAAAACGGAGTCCGTACTGAAGGGAGGAGTTCGCCGTGTCCGTATCCAATGTTTTTCTGCATGGCCGCGCAGAAAAGAGACCTCCTCGACAAGGAATTTGTGTACTTCTTGCCACCCTGCTGCTCGCAGCTGACGAAGAGAGGCCAGTGAGGTGAAGAGTGTCATTCACTGCACAGTAAAGAAACACAAGTAACTACACGCTGGTGAATCCTGCAAGGCGGGGGGGGGGGGGGGGGTCTGCTGTGTCAGTGCACGCTGTGGTGGAGGGAAGGCTATACTAGTACTTTCCAGTTGTCTGGTTGTCAGTTATTAATACTGTCATTACCACAGCAACTGGGCGAGGCTTGTTGCGTTTCTGCAGTTTGCTGGGCTGAAACCTGTCCAGTTTATCCATGTGCTTGTGTTTACACAGCTTTGCGGTGTTGCCGCACCTCTCGCTGGGATCCCACTGACTCCTCTCTTTCCACGATCAGCGTAGAAATGTTTAATTTGCAATATGGTATTATTATATTACAAAGCTGTAATTCAATAATGTTTTATCATGTGCTGAGTATCACACCCACAACATTCAAAACATCAGTACGTGCACCACTGTGTCCGTCTCGAAGTACAAAGTTAAACTCTTCATCTCTTCCGCTCGACGGCGTCCGTTCAAGCGGAGGCAGAAACGGAGCCCGGTTCCCACCACAGTCGCTCGAACCAAACGGTGGTGACGTCATTGTTGAACGGTGTACGGAGGCGGAATAAGGTGAATACAAATCGAAATATATCGATAATTTAGATTTTTTGTAATGTTTTTGAATTTAGTCTTTCTTATATTATATTATAATGAAAATAAAGGTGATAAATTATAATCTAAGCAGTAGGAAAGTTAAAATAAGGTGAAAATATATGAAAATATATAGAGAATTTAAGTTTGTAATGCTTTAAGTTAGTCTTTCTTAATCTTACTTTTCTTGTGCTCTAGCTTAACTGGTAAAAAAAAGTATGGGAGACGAAACAGAAAGTCATAGGAAAATTGAAAATATATCGATTATTTAGTCTTTGTGATGTTTTAACTTAGTCTTTCACACACACACACACACACACACACACACACACACACACACACACACACACGCACACACACACACACACACACACACACACACACACACACACACACACACACACACACACACACACACACACACACATATATATATATATATATATATATATATATATATATATATATATATATATATATATATATATATATATATATATATATATATATATATAAAGATAATAAATGGAGGTGAAGGGGGGTGGGGATCACCATATGGGCAGCAATGATTATTTATTGTTTCGTGATTGAGAGCGGAAATGGGTGGAGCTGAGAGATCTGAGTGAGTAAGGCATGCGAGAGACAAAACGCGCCACCTAGAAGGCCAAAGGAGATACGGATTCACCGTGGGAACAAAGACAGGAGAGTGGCGCGCGAGGTACGGCACTGTATGAGTGTACTGGCGAGCCGTGACGCGCGAGGTGCGGCACCGTGTTGAAGAAGTTAAGTTGACTGAGGATTAAAGTGAGGAAGATGAATCATGACACGGCCTGAAGGAATGCTGGGATATGATGGGCGTGAGTAAAAATATTATCCAGAAGCACGTACGACCAAGTTTGCAGTGACCACACGGAGGAACGCTGAATACATACTCAAGTGAACTATGTCGTCACAACGAGAATGGCGTCAGTAAAGCACGCACACACACACACACACACACACACACACACACACACACACACACACACACACACACACACACACACACACACACACACAGGCAGCCCCCACAACCCACCTGTCGACAACCTCCACCAGCTGTGGCAGAGTCTCGGGGCGCGGCGGGTACTTGGGAATGGTGAGGAAGGCCGTCAGGTTCCCGCGGTAGGCTGCCCCGATGACCAGGGCGAAGATGAGCCACGCCCCGAGCACCAGTCTGGCCCGCGTGCCCATGCTGCGGCACCCCACAGTCAGGTTCTGTCCCAGGAGAGTTCGCACCACCTCGTCCACTAAGGGGGAGGTCTGCCCGCTGCTAGGGTCGTCTCTCAGCCACGAGGTCATCTGTTGTGATAAGTATACGACGACTTTTCAAAGGCCACCTACTAGCATTATCTTGTGAGCCGCTCAGCTACTCGTGCCGTGAAGGTAAATCATCGTACCTCACATCAAGCAAATCACAAAAATTATTATTGTTACTTCTAATTATTTTACTTATTAGATATTACTCTCAACTCTTAAAAGGATTAAGGCTTGCTTTAAACAAGCCTTTTTTTTTTCGCGCAGTAATATGACCGCGCGGGTGGGTGTCAAATAAGCAGGTCTGCACACAAGCTGTTTTTTTTTTCCTTTTTTTTTTTTTTTCCGCGCGGTTCGTCTGCAGCAGTGCACAGAATACTTGTCAGTTTATCAGCGTTTATTCGAGATGGAGGACGTAAAGAAGAGAGTGATCGTGTATATAATGAACAGGGAAAAGAAGAAAACGTAAATGGTGGACCCATCCAATGAACAGCTGTAGGCGCCTTCAAGGAGCATTCCTCTCATTATGTTCTGACCTGAAAGCTGATAAAGATGACTTGCCATGATGTTCTGTGAAACATAATTATATTCATATTGTACCTTTGCTACTACAGTGTATATAATAATAATAACAATAATAATAATAATAATAATAATAATAATAATAATAATAATAATAATAATAATAATAATAATGGTGATATTAATAATAATAAAACTATTCATATCAATACATAATAATGCAGCACTTAACCTCTACCACATTTTAACCACGACTGCCGCTCGGAGAAAACCTCCCTTCTGAAGGGCTCCATAGACTTCTATAGTATTGTAAACCGCCAGGCGCCGCGCGGGTTAGCATTGCACGCGGCCAGTAATAAATCACTGGCGGGCGGGAATTAAGCCGCGCTGCCACTGTGTGAAGGGTCTCATTGAACTTCATTGATATTTAAATCGCGCGGGAATAAACCACTCGTGTGAAGGCAGCCTAAGTATCGTAACAAATACACAAACGCGGAAAACCTTTAATAATCTTACTCTAAGTATTATCTCATAGCCTCACTTATTCCCGCACTCTAAAACACTTCCCTCCCTCACGACGACTATTTCCAAAGGCTTAGGTTGATTATTCAGATGTTTTTCGTATTGATAATGTTGAACGCTTGCTAAACTACCACTGCAATCGTGAAAATATCCTTGAGAGTCTCGGTAACTTCCACTATAGACTTGAAAGTTGTGAAGATAGGACGCTAAAAAGTTGAAGAGCTGTGAAGGTAGGACGCTAAAAAGTTGAAGAACTGTGAAGGTAGGACGCTAAAAAGTTGAAGAGTTGTGAAGATAGGACGCTAAAAAGTTGAAGAGTTGTGAAGATAGGACGCTAAAAAGTTGAAGAGCTGTGAAGGTAGGACGCTAAAAAGTTGAAGAGCTGTAAAGATAGGACGCTAAAAAGTTGAAGAATATGACACTTAGAACCGTATTCTGAAACATTTCTGCCCACACCTACTTTCAAAAGGCTGTAGTTGAATTTACACGGGTTTTTAATGGTGTTTTAGTGGTTGCAGTGACAGATTAATATAATTGCCACATTATTAACAAGAGAAAGACTTATGAGAACCTGGCTAATCATCTTTGTGGTCTTGAAAATAGTCGTGGTGGGAGAGCAGCGTTTCTGGACTATCGTACAGGTGAGACATCGTACCCGTCACCGCACAAACGTACCTTGACCAGCACGAGAGGGACAAGGACGAGCGCCAGCAGGATGGAGAGCCACACCTCGTTGGTCAGCGGGTAGTACAGGCTGAGGAACTGTGGCCTGAGCAGGGGCTTGGTCATGCAGAAGGTCGGGGAGGCGTACTCGTAGGGGTAGGAGAAGGAGTAGCGCTTGAGGCGATCTGGCAACACTGCGTAAATGATCGTGGCCATGAACGCCTCCCGCTTCTCCACCTTTTCTGTCACCTGTGCAGGAAAAAGGGGAATCTTTTGCCTTCTCTCCTCAGTTAGTAATTAGGTTTTATCCTCAGTAAGTAGTTATGTTCTTTTTCCCCTCAGTAACTTACAGCCATTCCTCAGCTTTTCCTCAAAAGTTATAAGCTTTTCCCGAGCATTTTTTTTTTTATTTTATCTTTTCTTCAGCAATTATTACGTTTTCTTCAGCAAATTCTTATGTTTCTTCGGCAAATAATTACATTTTTCTCGCCAAACAATTACATTTTTCCACAGCATATTTCTACGTTTCTTCAACAAACAGATACATTTTTTCATCATCAAGTAACTACATTTCCCTCAGTAAATGGTACGTTCGTTTCTTATCAAATATTCAACTCCCCACACCAGAAACACTCACTCTCCCCTCACTCACTGACTCACCCATCCCATCCTGCCACGCTCACACTCTCCCTCCACAACTGACACCGGCCACTTATCCTCATCCACTCTCCCTTCACTCCCTGACTCCTCCATCCCACCCTCCCTCCCTCACATTCCACTGAACACACACACTGAGTCGCGGCAGCCAGACACGCCCACACGCCCTTACCTCGTTCCAGTCCGAGGTGGGCACGACGGCGACGCTGAAGTTGAGGGTAGAGGCTACGGCTTGCAGCAGGAGGTAGTCTGTGCCATGGTAGCCGTCCCCTGCCCCCCTCTCCTCCTCCCCCTCCAGCCAGTATGGGGGGAAGGGCTTGGCCGTCACCTTCACCTCCGCGCCGTGGAAGCTGACGGAGGACAGGTCACTACAACCTAAGACTATATTCTGAAACACTTCCGCTGCACCATCACGACTTTCAAAAGGCTCTAGTTGAAGTTATACGGTTCTTTTTAAGTGTTTTTACAGTTCAAGTTTTTACAATTCAAGATTTTTACATTATCAACAGCAGAAACACTCGTGAGAACCCGGTAAATCACCCCTGTGGCCTTTGAAAACAGTGGTGGTGACTGAGCAAAGCGGTGCAGACAGAATATTGGCACAGTGTCCGTGTTTCGAAACGCTTCATGAGGCGCCGAAACTTAAGAGGGCACGGATCTGAGAGCGACTTCCTCACACAAGGATGAGAGGATCGATCACTAATTACCTCCTGGAATACCTCAGTTTTTCCACGGGCTGGTTGCGTGACAGGTGCAATCATTAGGTCATGTATTCGTAAACCTGTCCCTGACATGTAACGGAGTCAGGAACACCCGCGGAACAGCGTGACGTGACACCAGTAACTATCTCAACATAAAGAAAACAATCCCCTGTAGCCTAATCTTGCGTGAAGCGTATGAGGGTAAAAAATTAAACTCGAGGTATTCAGTAGACATTTCGTTATATCCACTTGAGCGAAAGACTTAAATGTGACTGATGGGGACAACAATGGCGAGGTGATGATGTTAATGACAGGTGGTGGCATTGACAGCAGTGGTAGTGAGAATGTCCACATTTCGTTCTGACCCACATGAGAGTGAAAAGTTTAAATGTTATTGATAGTGATGACAGTGACGGTGGTGAGGTGATGGTGGCGTTAGTGACACAGATAGCTGTAATGACAGAAATGGTGGCGAGGGTGTGTACACATTTCGTTACAACCGACATGAGAGTGAAAGACTTAATGCAGATGTGATTGATGGTGACAATGGTGGTGATGGCGGTAACAGTGACGTTAACGCTGACATAAGTGGCGGTGAGATCGATGACGGCGACAGTAATAGGTGACAGGTGGTGGTGGTGGCGGTGGTAGTGGTAGTGATACAGGTAGCGACAAACAGAAAGAAAAGAGATAAAACACAATTGCCATTACTCAGAGAACTTATCCTGCAGGAGGTGGAGGCGGTGGAGGAAGGTGGAATTAAGTGTGGGTGGCTTTCCCCTCCACTCCTTCACCCTGACCAGACTCGGCCCCTCGCTGGTGTAGGGCCGGTACAGGTACAGCGTGGCCCTGCGTGGGAGGGACATGCATAAGAATCACTCCCTCTTCTAATGATCACAGTACCACAGACAACGCCGAAGTGAGGCAAGCAGACAAGACAGAAGAACAGTGGGGGCCGTTGCGAAGGCTTACCCAACGAACACTGCTGAGCTGGACTAATACTATTCCATCTTACTTTATTGCAGCAATGAATGAGCAGTGTAATGGACGGAAGAATACCACGACTAGCAATATCATTAAGCGAGTGATTGTCGAGAAAATATCAAGCGAATATCAACAGAACTTCATCAGACAGAACATCATGAATAACAGGCTGTACAAACAAGTCTGCGGAACAACTCATGAATGCCTGTACTTCATGAATGACTATACTTCATACATGTCTGTCATTCATAACCGCTGTACTTCAT